>NC_085874.1:48681797-48694297 GCF_034702125.1 Engraulis encrasicolus | reverse complement strand
CCAAAAATGAGACAGTATCACTTTAAAGGGACACTGTGCAGTAAATGATCAAAAAAGGTACTGCAACTATGGTGCTTACTGAAATTGGGCTGCCTATTGCCAAATTTGATCTTCACATGAAAGTTTACTAAGTATTAAACAAATATTTTCTAGTATGGTCCAAGTACAGTCATTTTTGCAGCTAAAAATGGCTATTTTTGGAAATTCAAAATGGCGGACCATGGAGAAGATCCCCCTTTCCATATATGAAAAGTGCAAATTTTCCAGTCATAATGAATACTTAGAATTTGATGCTGGTGGTAAGTATTCATGAAAAGTTAACATTAGTGAATGGGCAGCATGAATTCTGGAAATAAACAACTAAAAATCTCACACAGTGTCCCTTTAAAGAAGGAAAGTCAGCCTACACGGAGCGTTAGTAAACTCATAAGACAGCATTACTAAATAGCCTTAGTGTTAGCGAGGCTCCCTACATGCAAAGCAAATACTACACTACAGCGGCCTGTGAAGGTGAGCTGTACAGTACTGAGCCACTGTGTACACATTCAAAGCAGTGCAGGATGAACGCTATGCAGTGTGTGCTGAGCATAAGGAGAGGAGGAGAGGAGAAGAGGAGAAGAGGATGAGAGGATGAGGAGGAGGGGAGGAGGAGAGGAGGAGAGGAGAAGAGGATGAGAGGAGGAGAAGGAGAGAGGGTGAGGAGGAGAGGAGGAGGAGAAGAAGAAATAATAGGAGAGGAGAAATGACACCTCGTTCGGTCATGTGAAAAGAGAAGGAGGAGGAGAGGAGGAGAGGAGAAGAGGAGGAGAGGGGGTGAGGAGGAGAGGAGGGGAGCAGGAGAGGAGCAGGAGAAGAAGAAATAATAGGAGAGGAGAAATGACACCTCGGTCGGTCATGTTAAAATGGGCCTTTGTTATCAGCACTGGGCTGACAGCCTCCCATTTTGCTGCTATTCCGGTGCAGGAGTGGCTAATTGCAGGTCCTGCTTAATTATTACGAAATCAATTGTGGCTTAGGCAGCTGGCATTTCCAACCAGGAACTGTGGCAGGCAGGTAACCAGGCCCATTGGCTTTTGGCTGTATAATTTCTCTTTCACTTTCAGTCTCTCACTACCCCTCCCCTTCTCTTTCGCATGCTCTCTCTCTCTCTCGCATGCTCTCTCTCTCTCTCTCTCTCTCTCTCTCTCTCTCTCTCTCTCTCTCTCTCTCTCTCTCTCTCTCTCTCTCTCTCTCTCTCTCTCTCATGTCTTAATGATCATCTCTTTCATTCTCTCTCTCTCTCTCTCTCTCTCCCCCTCTCTCTCTCTCTCTCTCTCTCTCTCTCTCTCTCTCTCTCTCTCTCTCTCTCTCTCTCTCTCTCTATCTCTCTCCACTCTCGTGTTCCTCTCCTTCTTTCTGCTCCCCCCCCACCCCCGCCTGTCTCTTGCACTTTCTTTTAACACCCTTTCCTTATGCTTGACATATCACTGTCTGTATGCATAAAAAGCCCTTTAGAAAATGCCCCGCATCACGGCTCCACTGCAGTGACAAAATCTTTACAGTTTATTATTTACACAACTGTGTTGTTCTTTCAGCAGGACTTATAGCATATCATAATCGTCAGCAGTTGCCGTGAGTGCCGTCTTTCAGGAGCGACGACGCACGCGACAGCGAAGCGTTTTTAATCTCAATGGCCAAGACGATCTGATAATAAAAGGAGGCAGCAATATGCAGAAATCTTATTAACATGACTGTGTAGCTTTATCGTAATCGCATTGCCAACACAGCCAAACCAATTAGGAACACAAATGGAATTAGCCGGAGTTTAAAATGTCTATATAATTGGATTTCGTTTTTTCGACTTCCGTGAATCTGACGTGGGTGCCAGGCTTTTAATCAATAAGCGAGCTGACATTTTGTCACAACTCATTAAGATTCGGGATCCCCATCTCAGTAATTACAGTGACCTAAATTAGTGACGTGTGAGATTAGCAGGCAACACGATATACAGTTGCAGTTGAGTCCTTCATAAGCATCGTTATGTGTTTATGAATGTCACTTGCATTTTCATTATTATGTATTCAGTTCATTTAGACAAACCCTCTAGCACTGTGTTCAGTTAGTTTAGCTGATTTCAATGGTCTATGAAGTGACATATTAGACAGCGGAAACCCAATTGCTTTAAGTATCAGTACGATGCAGAAAAACAGCAGTCTGTTTCTCTTCTACTACTAGTACTACTACTTCCTCTCTGTTCTGTGTCATGTGGCCTGGTAAGTGGTAAGTGCTGGCATGCCACTTGAATTTCCCATGTTGTTCGATTTGGGTCTTTGCATGCTGCATTTGGTTTCACACCTCAACCATCTTATGCCAAATGGTAGCTTAAATTCATTGGCAATATCAGAATGTAACACTGGCCATCTTACTGACTGACGTTGTGCAACACAGCCTGGCGACGCCATCCTATGTTCTCCACCCAAACATTTTAGCTCCACACATTGTCTGGCAAAAGCCTCCAAGCTCGGTTCGCTCACTGTTTAGCCAATCAGCAAAGACTTGAGAGTGGTGACGCAGAACTCACCCGCGAAGTCCGTTACTGATTGGTTAAGGTAACACTATTCACACTTTTGTTTTGTCCTTTGTATGACACTATATCGTAACAGTCATGCTAATAAAGCACAATATGAGTTTTAATTTGAATTGGGAACTCCAATGAATTAATATGGCAGAGTAAGATCAGACCATCTCCCACCCTCCACGGACACTGATTTCTCTTAGCTTTCGCCAGACTGTTTGACGGAGACTAGTGCAACACATCTAAATTATAGAACATTTGCATTGCTACACGAATACTGGTGAATGTAGTTGCATTGCTCATTTTCAATCATTTTCAAAACAAAACAACATTTTAATTGGCTATAAGCTATATGCTAAAAAAAAAAGCCACGATATGATTAGGGTATACATTGCCCTTCACTTGCTATTACAGCTAATATGAAATGCTCTCCTCTGGATCCCCTGTGTGTTTTTGTATTGGGTAATGAATGCTGCAGAGCTCTGTGTGTATGTCTTGTGTTGTGTGTGGGATGTTGTGATGAGGAACGCCATGTAGCCTATCTGCCCTCTCTACATGCTCAGGTCATGGGCTTACGTCCAAAGGGAACGTGAAGACCCACACGAAGACCTATGGAAAGCAGAGTATATCATAGCCTACATAAAATAATACTGTACATAGGCCTATATAATATAATAAAAAAACCTATAAACTGTGAATTTAATGCTACTACAACCAGAAAAGATTCTAAGGTCAGGTGGGGCCCCAAGCGTAAATTCTAAGGAATAAACATTTGAAACAAAATTGACCCTACTGTAGTAAAGTGTGAGCTGTTATTCACCATATAGGGGCTTGGGGGCCTCAAGCGGCTGCCTGCCTAGCCTGGTGACAAGATGCGCCTCTGACTACAACGCCTGCTATGGTGGCCTACACACAGTAAAAGGCAGTGTTAATACTACACTTAGAGACAGGGCAGGAATTTCGCAAGGGCCATGAGGGCCATGGCCCTCGTGCCCTTCCACTTTGGCCTTGTGCCCTTGAAAAAAAATATCTGCCATAAGGCCACAGTGGCCTTGATGCCCTCTCTGACGCCTAATTGATTAAAATGGGGGGGGGGGGACCCCAAACCCCCCGGCCAAAAAAAAGGTCCTTCTTTTTGCTGGCACCAACATGATCAGCCTGCCTGATGAATACTGGTTACATTTCAATTTGACTGCTAAGAAAAAAATGTTTTAATGTATGGCCTTGGTGCCCTGGCTTTTGGCCTTTGTGCCCTTAAAAAATGGACAACTCAAAAGACCAAGTGGCCTTGCCCCTAAAATAACGAAATTCTAGGCCTGCTTAGAGAGTATATTTAACATATCCTAGAGTCTAATATTTGGTCCCAGAGCACTCTCTCGGTGTTGAATTAACATTGCATGTTTCACTCACTGTCTGAATGGCAAACAACACCATCGCGTCTTGACTTCCTCAGCAGAGTGAGAAAAGTTGAAGAAGGTCATCGTATCGTGACATGAGCGTAGTCTACTACAGGCCCGAGGCTGCCACCACCAACTCAGGGGTGCATTTCTCAAAAGAAAAGTTGTTAGCCTCTTAGCAACTTGGGTAGTTGCCAATGGGAAAATGCATTGAAAACAACAAAGTAGCTAATGTAGTAAGCAACTTTGGTTTCGAGAAATGCACCCGAGATCTCCACATACTACAGTATTCAAGAGGCGAAGGAAGGAAGAGAGAAGCAGGCTCGGCGCTAGGCATAGGCAGACTAGGCGGTCGCCTAGGGCGCCAAATGACTTGGGGGGGGCACCACAGCCCACAGAATTACAATATTAAGCAAAATTAAGCAGGAACCTTTACATTGACAATGATTTTTAATGGACACTCAATACATATACATGGTACTAGTCTAGCCTCTAGATCAGCTGTGCTCGATCAAATGTATGACACTATGTTAATTACAGATGCCAATGTAAAATTCCAGAAAAAGGAAATATCTATGCTTGCCTAGAGCAGTGTTTCTCAAACTGTTTTAGGCGAGGCACCCTTTCAAATCATGAAAAATTTCAAGGCACCCCAAACCAACAAGCCGTAACATGGCATTGCATCCGATACCACACCAGCTTAGAAAAGTAACACATTTGGAGACGTCACATGACCTACGTTCGAAGTTGCAGCTGACTGGGGCGACCTATATTTACTTTATTGTGCGTAAATGGCAGATGAAATATTCCACTGACTAACATTAACTTTTCAATTTAGACAAATATGTGTTATATTACATCATTTATTTATCAGCCACATTTTCACGGCACCCCTGAGGGGGGCCCGTGGCACCCCAGGGTGCCCCGGCACCCCTGTTGAGAAACACTGGCCTAGGGCACCAAATTGACTAGAACCGGCCCTGGAGAGAAGCGCAAAACTCTTCACACCGAAACGAAAGAGAAAAAGATAAATGCTCTTGTCTCCATGCGGCCTCTACAGCAGTTCAACTTTAAGACATTATCAGTTTCTCAGAAAAGGACGAAGAAATGTAAGTAAAAAGGGCTTACATGCCATCTGAAATATGTAATAATAAACTGTAAGCGGCCGTGATGTGATACGAGCCTGATGGAATTTCTGTACTTTTAAAAACGGCTGACGATGACATTTCGGCAAAAAAAAAAAAAATCCTCCTCCCCGGCTCTGCTGTTAACTCTAATGCTCTCTCTTGCGTTCAGTGCGGCGTCAGAGGCAGGCCTGTCACAACCAGGCAGGCAAACTAGGCAATAGGCAAGGGCCCCTGTGTAACGGGGCCTCCTGGTAATAACTGATTGCATTCAAATGACAGTAATGACAACACCGGAGCAGCACATATGTAATTCTTTGTATTTTTTATTCAAGTGCACAACATGACTAACGTTTCGATGGTTAGACCATCTTCATCAGAGTCCAGAGTCCACCAGAGTCATGGACTCTGATGAAGATGGTCTAACCATCGAAACGTTAGTCATGTTGTGCACTTGAATAAAAAATACAAAGAATTACATCTGTGCTGCTCCGGTGTTGTCCTTCAAGTGAAGATTTCCTGCCTCTCTCCCATCGATGCACCAGATGATAATGCAGAAGCGCAAGGAACTACCTTTTTGTTTGACAGTAATGACAACGTAGTGAGTGAGATGAAAGCTCCCTAAATTCAGTGATCACAAAGTGCAATGTTATGGCCACCAAAAATTCCTCTTGAGGGGGCCTCTCCCTGATAATTTGAAAAGTAAAAAGGGGGCCCCCAACTCCTTCTTTGCCTAGGACCCCCAAAATACCTTGAATCAGCCCTGGCGGCCACAAGAGATTTATGTCTGAAACAGCACTCTCTGTACGTAAGCGTGAGGCCTCCCATCTGCGCAGTGATGATCTGACCGCTTCTCATATTCCTCTGTGAATTGATCGTGTTTAATCCATTATGTATGATAAGACCCTCGGCCTCCCTCGCGCGACGTACCGGGAGAGGAGAGCGGGCCGTGACAACGCCACGCCACACACACACACACACACACACACACACACACACACACACACACACACACACACACACACACACACACACACACACACACACACACACACACAGTGCATGTGTACGTATACCGTGTCACAGAAATCAATGAGGAGCTGAAAGCTTACAACTTAGCCGGCCATCCAATTACCTGAGAACAACACCTCTCCCCTAGACCTGTCTCCAGCATTCATTATTTCACTCTAGCTCTCTCTCTCCTCTCTGTCTCTCTCCCTCTCTCCTCTCCTCCTCTCTGTCTCTCTGTCTCTCCCTCTCTCCTCTCTCTGTATTTCTCTCCTCTCTGTCTCTCTCCCTCTCTCCTCTCCTCTCTCTGTCTTCCCCTAACTCTCCGTATTTCTCTCCTCCCTGTCTCTCTCCTCTCTGTATTTCTCTCCTCTCTGTCTCTCTCCTCTCTGTCTCTCTCCTCTCCGTATTTCTCTCCTCCCTGTCTCTCTCCTCTGTATTTCTCTCCTCTCTGTCTCTCTCCTCTCCGTATTTCTCTCCTCCCTGTCTCTCTCCTCTGTATTTCTCTCCTCTCTGTCTCTCTCCCTCTCTCCTCTACTCCTCTCTGTCTTCCCCTAACTCTCGTGCTCTTTCACTCTGCTCCTCCACTCCTCTGCCACAAACTTGTCTTCCGCCACCTCTCTCCACCACTACCTTCTCCACTTTCTCTCATTCTTACATCACATCACATCTCTCTCTCTCTCTCTCTCTCTCTCTCTCTCTCTCTCTCTCTCTCTCTCTCTCTCTCTCTAACTTGTCAGTGGTGGACATGTGTCTACCCTGCACACAGAGAAATCCTGAATATAAAGGCGGGACTAATCAATATTCGCATCGCCCCAAACATTCACAATGACCCGTTGCCCGCACACGGAGGAGGAGGAGATGGTAAACGGACAGGCAGGGAGGATAAAACTAACTGCTTCCATCTTGGGAAAAAAAAAGACGTAGAATTTTAAAATTACCTGCAAACGTTTCCAATGAGTTAGTTTCACTGATTTTTCTCACTCCCGCCTTCGTGGTCGACCTTGACACTTGCCCTTCGTCTACTCCTGCCTGCCTGCCTGCCTGCCTGCAATCAAAAGTTTCAGGTAATTTGCAATTAGTTTTAAGCCCTCAATTGAAGCCCTCATTTTCCCTGCCCTGTTCAGGCAGAGCTGTGATTGAGATAGCAGTTAGTCCAGCAGCCAAAGCAGGGATGGACTGGCCGTCTGGCATAGCGGGCATTTCCCAGTGGGCCCCACACCCTTGTGGGCCCCTATTTTCTGAAATGTTTAAAAATGATAATAATTGTGAGATGAGTCAGTTCTGCGCCATCAATTATAAGGGGTCCCTTCAACCCATTGTAGCCTGGAGACACATATATGCTGCATTCAGGTTCTTGAGATTTGAGGGTTTTCATTAAAACTGTGGGTATGTTAGAGCTGGATGTAATGCTCTAGTACAAAATGAAGGTCCTAGCATTTAAATGCAACTTATTTCATGTTTGTATGTGCTTCCGAGGTTGAAATACTGTATTTAGGATTTACGTAATAGGCAGAGGGCACCCTTTCCCAAAAAGGGCTTAGGCTAAAATGGGTTAAACCAGGGCCCTATTTCTCTCCCAGTCCAGCCCTGACCCAAGCATAGAGCGTAGACAGAGGTGCATCTTGTCACCAGGCAAGGCAGGCAGCCGCTTGGGGCCCCCGAGGCCCTACATGGTGAATAATAGCTCAAACTTAACTACAGTAGGTGCAATTTTGTTTTCAAATGTTCCTTATTTTGAATTTTCGCCTGGGGCCCCACCTATAAACCTAGAATTGCCTCTGAGCGTAGAGCTCCGGCATAGAAGCAAGAAGAATGAGGAGCAGGCCCACCTGGTAGGATTGGCTTCACAGCTGGCTGGTGGCCGACAAGAACCCTTTGGATGTTCTCGTCACGGGTTCTGCATTTGGTTAAAAAGCGTCTGCCAAACGCAATGTAATGTAATGTAAAAATGTTATGGGGAACTGTCTCGAGAGCCATTTACGACATAGTTTTAATGTTATGGAGTTTCACATGAAATATGACATGCTTTGAAAAGAAACGTTAGAAATTACATTTGAAATACAATTAAGTTATATTTTTCAGGGGAAGCTGTTGTAGGCCTAAAGTGCAGGAGAAAATCATGGTTTTTGTTCATAAGCATTAATGAAATATTGAAGCATTAATAAAATATGAAGAGTTCAGATGCAAAACCCCCTAAGTGCCTTTTCAGAAAATAATCTTAATTCATTTTTATTTAATAAAAAGCTATCAAAATTGCATATTTTTATTTTATTTATGTAATATAACTATTTATATGTAT
This sequence comes from Engraulis encrasicolus, assembly GCF_034702125.1. Taxonomy (NCBI): domain Eukaryota; kingdom Metazoa; phylum Chordata; class Actinopteri; order Clupeiformes; family Engraulidae; genus Engraulis; species Engraulis encrasicolus. The sequence goes on along the minus strand of NC_085874.1, from coordinate 48,685,912 downwards.
TATCAAGTACATGAATGTAAACCAAACCAACAACGGGGTTCTCTAAAAATATAGAAGTGCAGGTCTCCAGAAATGGAGTTAGGGGGTTTTGCATCTGAACTCTTCATATGAAGTCAAGTCAAGTCAAGTCAAGTAGGTTTTATTGTCAATTTCTTTACATGCACTGGTCATACAAAGAATTTGAAATTACATTTCTTGCTTTCCCATACAGACATAGACTAATCTAGGTAAGGACATAGACAGTATAGACATAGACAGTACTTATACATGGACTTAAGACAGTATGGACATAGACAGTGCTCATACAGACATTTAAAGTGCAAGACTGGACAACAGAAGACTTGTAGAGGACATACATTAAGAGGTATTGTTGTGCTTTTGTGCTTCTCCTAAAAAAGTCCTTTATAGCGTTCTAGACATGGTAATAGTAGCATTTTGAAGAAAAATAAATATTAAAAAGGTTGTCAAGTACACCAGCAGCAGTGTGTGTGTGTGTGTGTGTGTGTGTGTGTGTGTGTGTGTGTGTGTGTGTGTGTGTGTGTGTGTGTGTGTGTGTGTATGTGTTTAGTGCAGGTAGAAGGTGCGGTGTGCGTCTGTGTGTGTTCGTGTGTCTGTGTGTGTGTGTGTGTGTCAGTGTGTGTATGTTTGGGTTTAGTGCAGAAAGTGCAGTGTGCTTGTGTGTGTGTGTGTGTGTGTGTGTGTGTGTGTGTGTGTGTGTGTGTGTGTGTGTGTGTGTGTGTGTGTGTGTGTGTGTGTGTGTGTGTGTGTGTGTGCATGTTTTGAGTTAGTGCAGGTTGAAAGTTCAGTCACAAGTATAGTAGTGCAGGTGGAATGTTGGGATGTTCAGTCGCAGATATGGTGGTGGGGGATGGGGGGGGGGGGGTTGTCAGTGGCCTTGCTGGCTAGAGGCTGACAGTGGAGGGAGAGTGGGTTGAGTGTTCAGCATCTTGATCGCTTGGTGCATTGTGCTGCTCGCCAGCCTGGTGGTACGGGAACGGAGGCGCCTGTACCTCTTTCCAGAGGGCAGGAGGCTGAACAGTTTGTGTGCAGGGTGGCTTGTGTCTTTGATGATCATCAGTGCTTTCCGGGTGAGGCGTGTGGTGTAAATGTCCTGCAGGGAGGGGAGTGGTACTCCAATGATCTTCTTCGCTGTGTTCACAACACGCTGGAGTGTCTTCCTGTTTTTCTCCGTGCAGCTTCCTCCCCACACTGTGATGCAGTTGGACACGACGCTCTCTATGGTTCCTCTGTAGAATGTTGTCATGATGGAGGGTGTAGCACTTGCCTTCTTTAGTTTGCGCAGGAAGTAGAGACGCTGATGGGCCTTCTTCGCCAGTGATGTAGTGTTGGTGGTCCAAGAGAGGTCGTCGCTGATGTGCACTCCAAGGAACTTGGTGCTGCTCACTCTCTCCACAGCATCGCCGTCGATGGTCAGTGGTGGCAGTTGTTTTTGGACCCTTTGGAAGTTGACAACAATCTCCTTGGTCTTGTTGACATTCAGCAGGAGGTTGTTGTCTTTGGCCCCTTGAATGAAAAAGGTTTCCCACCACTGTTCTACAGGATGCTCTGATCCGTACATTTGCTCGATTCTCATAAGGAAGAATGAAACAGTATCCAAGACACTCTTTTGAAAAGGTTAAAATAGCTTTAATAAATGGCTAAATCATTATAGAAATATTAAAAACGCCAACATGTTTCGACCAAGGTGTGGCCTTCATCAGGGCAGCGTCAATCAAAGAACATAGAATGGATAAGAACTATCACTCATTGGAAAATGCCTTGGACCTGGTGTACGGGGGCATAGCTTAAGGTAACCGTGCGCATGGTCCCTCCCCCACCCCCACCCCCACCCCCACCCCCTTCGTATTATATATCTGAGTATAATAATGCCCCCCAAAGGCAACTAAGCATCAACGCCCCCCTCGGGTTCCATCAACGCCCCCTAAGGGCCTGGAGAGCCCCCATTGAGAAACACTATTCTAGTGCAGGGGTTCCAAAACTGGGGTGCATGCAAACAAAACAACTGTGCATGATGTGCAGTAAATGCGCAGTGAATCACACTTGCGTGGCCATCAGCACACCAAAATATTTGCCTAGGGGGTGCGCGAACCACACTGAAATGTACAAGGGGTTGCGCATAGAAAAAAGTTTGGGAACCACTATTCTAGTGTATTTGGTCCCAGAGATTCCCTGGCGTGGCCAAACGGTAGGGCACTCATCTACCATGCGGCTGACCCAGGTTCGATACCCAGCCCTTCCCCGTCTCTCTCTCCCCACTCGCTTCCTGTCACCACCTTCACTGTCCTATAATAAATAAAGTCAAAAAGACCAAAAAAAATATCTTTGAGCTTGGTCCCAGAATATTCTCTAAGTGTTGAATTCACACTGCATGTATAGTAGGTAACCAAATGATATCAGACAGCCATCATCTCTCTCAAGATAAAAACAAAGTCCGACAGGGGGACAAAGATGCGTCCGTCTATGCACTCTGCCGCCTTGTGGACACAGGAGGGAATTACAATCAGAGAATGCGTTTCAGAGAGACAGACAGACTGACGAACGGATGGACGGACCGACCAACGGACGGACATACCCTGTTATAGAGATGCTAGGACGCATCTAAAAATGCTAAGTGGAGAGCACATGTGCTGTAAATTAGACCACAGCTTTAATAGAGCGGTGATACCTAAATGCCTTACCCTTATTCATTTATTTTTCAAGGCAAGGAAAACCCTTGATCCGCACATTGGTTTATACAATCAAGTAAATAGACACTAAGGGAGTATGGACAATTTATTGCAGAAAATTGAGAGGTTATTTCCCATAATAAAACTCCAATTACACACATCATTGCGGCGCGTTGGTGCTGGTCGGCTGAGCGGTGCAATTAAGGCAATTTCATTGCAACTAGCGCTTTAATCATGTACCAACACACTCCGCGGCAGGCAGCAGAAATCAATCCTCTAAAAAGTGTGCTTAGGTAACGCTGGAAACTGAGAGCCAGAACAATTTACGTGGCGGACGACGGTCACCAGCAGCAGTATACATCAGAAGAGGCCAGGGCTGGGCTGGCCTGGAGGAGAAATAGGGCTCGGGCACTTTTGGCTTAAAGGGGCTCCTCATGGGGGAGAAAGAGGGCCCGGGCCCTTTTGGTTGAAAGGGCCCCCTCAATGGGGGAGAAATAGGGCCCGGGCACTTTTGGCTTAAAGGGGCCCCTCCTGGGGGAGAAATAGGGCTCGGGCACTTTTGGCTTAAAGGGGCCCCTCATGGGGGAGAAATAGGGTCCGGGCACTTTTGGCTTAAAGGGGCCCCTCATGGGGGAGAAATAGGGCCCGGGCACTTTTGGCTTATAGGGGCCCCTCATGGGGGAGAAATAGGGCCCGGGCACTTTTGGCTTAAAGGGGCCCCTCATGGGGGAGAAATAGGGCCCGGGCACTTTTGGCTTATAGGGGCCCCTCATGGGGGAGAAATAGGGCCCGGGCACTTTTGGCTTAAAGGGGCCCCTCCTGGGGGAGAAATAGGGCTCGGGCACTTTTGGCTTAAAGGGGCTCCTCATAATTAGCGGCACAGAACTGACTCACCGGTGGGCTCCGCACCCTCGTGGGCCCCTATTTTCAGAAATGTAAAAAAAATATCTCTATATAAATATATATATACTTTCATTGTTTTTTTACATTTCTGAAAATAGGGGCCCACGAGGGTGCGGGGTCCACCGCGAAATGCCCGCTATGCCAGATGGCCAGTCCAGCCCTGGAACAGGCAGCATGCTTTAAGTAATTACGGCAGCTGAAGGCGTCTAAAGCCATCTATGCATATCTCCTTCACCTGAGCCAACTCATTAGACCTCATCACGCCTGTCATCTCTCTCTCTCTCTGCCATCTCCATGCAGAGTGAGTGCGGCTTTGCCGTCTGAATAGTAGCAAACTCCATGCTGCAGACTGCTGTGCCTTGAAGCTGGAACTAAGTGACATTATAGATGAAGGTGCGAAGAACTAAATGACATGAGAGGGTGGAGGGGGGGTGTTACATGTCAAGCAGAACAGCATGAATTACCTAATCAAGTCACGTCAAGTCAAGTGTACTTTATTGTAAAAGAAAAATCTGTGTAACATGG
>NC_085874.1:48664297-48676797 GCF_034702125.1 Engraulis encrasicolus | reverse complement strand
GAGTAATTCTACTTCCACTCTCTCCTCTCTCTGGCCTGGCATACAAATCAACAGCACCATGCCCTGTAAGCACATCCCCCCCCTCCCCACACACGCACACACACACACACACACTGCCATACACCCTATGGCATTTACCACACCCACTACCCCCCCCCCCCCCCCCCCACACACACACACGCACACACACTGCCATATACCTTATGCCATAGTACGTCACACCCACACCTCCCCCCCCACACACACACACACTGCCATACACCCTATGCCATAGTACAACACACACACACAACCCCCCCTCCCCCCTCCTCTCATCCTCTCCTCTCCTACTGCCTCCAGGGCCTAATTAAGATAGCGTGGGGGCCCCTAGGCTTCAAATTCCTGGAGGCCTCCGCAGAAAACAGCTTTCGCGACAATAGTGCCATAATTCCAAGATAAAAATTCAGGATAACATAAGGGTATTAACAAGATTTAAAACATAACTTGACACGGCAGACAAATGTTTCAATACCACATCTTGTCTCAAGGGGGGGTGAGTTGTCCCAGGTCCAGGGAGAGAGGGGGCCCAGAATTGGGTTCTCATTACATTGCATGTATTCGGTGGGGGGCCCATTCAGGTAACTTTGTCCTGGGCCCCTAGGCTGCAGCCATATGGGACGGAGCTCATCTTGCACCTTTTCACCCCCCTCGGGTCTCTCGGCCCAACGGCACGAGATTGTGAGGCTATCGGAGGGAGGTTTACCAACGTTCCACGCCAACTCTGTGCTAGTTAGCCTCCGTTACACTCTCCCCCTTAAACCTCACTCCCATCCGGGTCACGGCACCACTGTGACGGAGCTCATCTTGCACCTGTTCACCCCCCTCGGGGATCGAATGTGCGATCTCGTCAACTACAACGGTCCGGCAATGGGAGACACAGTACGATACCGCTGGGCCAAGAGACTAGTCTCTCGGCCCAACGGCACGAGACTGTATGAAGCTATCGGAGGGAGGTTTACCAACGTTCCACGCCAACTCTGTGCTAGTTAGCCTCCGTTACACATATCTAGCCTGTGGGGGCCCCTGGCAGGTGGGGGCCCCTAGGCTGCAGCCATATCTTGCCTGTGCTGGGGGCCCCTGGCAGGTGGGGGCCTAGGCTGCAGTCATATCTTGCCTGTGCGTTAATCCGGCCCTGGCTGCCACATCCTCTTATCCACCCCCCCCCCCCCCCCCCACACACACACACACACACACACACACACACACTCCTCATCCTCTCTCTGTCTCTCCTCCTCCTCCTCTTCTCTGTGCCCTGTGCCCCCCAACCCCCTACCTACCCAGCATCCCTCTGTGCTGCCAGGCCACAATGCCTCTGGTGCCCCCTCTCATCCTCTCTCTGTCTCCTCCTCCTCTTCCTCCTCTTCCTCCTCTTCTCTATGCCTCTGGTGCCCCATCCCCATCCTCTCTCTGTCTCTCCTCCTCTTCCTTCTCTCCCTACCCTGTGCCCAATCACACCCATCCTCTCTCTGTCTCTCCTCCTCCTCCTCCTCTTATCTGTGCCCTGTGCCCAATCACATCCTCTCTCTTTCTCTCCTCCTCCTCCTCCTCTTCCTCCTCCTCCTCCTCCTCTTATCTGTGCCCTGTGCCCAATCACATCCTCTCTCTGTCTCCCCTCCTCCTCCTCCTCTTCCTCCTCTTCAATCTGTTCTGTGCCCACCCCATCCCCATCCTCTCTCTGTCTCTCCTCCTCCTCCTCTTCTCTCCCTACCCTGTGCCTAATCACACCCATCCTCTCTCTTTCTCTCCTCCTCTCCTCTACCTACCCTGCGCTCACTCATACCCATCCTCTCTCTAGCTCTCCTCCTTCTCCTCCTCCTCTTCTCTCTGTGCCCATGTGCCGCACACCACTGCNCCCCCCCATCAAACCCCCACCCACCAGCCACAATGCCTCTGGTGCCCCCTCTCATCCTCTCTCTGTCTCTCCTCCTCCTCCTCTTCTCTCGTGCCCCCTCTCATCCTCTCATCCTCTCTCTTCCTCCTCCTCCTCTTCTCTCGTGCCCCCTCTCATCCGCTCTCTGTGTCTCTTCCTCCTCCTCCTCTGCTCAACCCCCCACCTACCCAGCATCCCTCTGGGTTGCCAGGCCACTATGCCTCTCGTGCCCCCTCTCATCCTCTCTCTGTCTCTCCTCTTCCTCCTCCTCCTCTTCTCTATGCCTGTGCCACACAGCACCGCCACTCCCACCCATCCACTCTCCGGGCTGCCAGGGCACTGTCTACTACACCTTTGGCGGCCCCTCTCCTTCTCAAATTCACTTTGTCCTGTCTCCGTCCCCATCCCCATCCTCTCTCTCTAGCTCTCCTGCTCCTCCTCCACTTCGCTCTGTCCTGTGCCCACCCCATCTCCATCCCCACCCTCTCTCTCTGCCCATCCCCATCCCCATCCCCATCCCCATCCTCTCTCTCTCTCTCCTCCTCCAAATCACGTTGTCCTGTGCCCCACCCCCCCATCCCCATCCCCTCTCTAGCTCTCCTCCTCCTGTCCCCAAACCCATCCCCACCCTCTCTTTCTCTCTCCTCCTCCTCTTTGTTCTGTCCTGTACCCATCCCCATCCCATCCTCTCCCTGTCCTGTACCCATCCCATCCCCATCCCCATCCTCTCTCTCTGTCCATCCCCATCCCCATCCCCATCCCCATCCCCATCCCCATCCCCATTCCCATCCTCTCTCCCTGCGCTGTACCCATCCCCATCCCCATCCTCTCTCTCTGTCCATCCCCATCCCCATCCCCATCCCCATCCTCTCTCTCTGCCCATCCCCATCCCCATCCCCATCCCCATCCTCTCTCTCTGCCCTGTACCCCCCCCATCCCCATCCCCATCCTCTCTCCCTCTCTCCTCCTCCTCCTCCACTTCGCTCTGTCCTGTGCCCACCCCATCTCCATCCCCATCCTCTCTCTCTGCCCATCCCCATCCCCATCCTCTCTCTGTCTCTCCTCCTCCACTTCACCCCATCCCCACTTCCTGTCCTGTGCCCACCCCATCCCCATCCCCATCCCCATACTCTCTCCCTGTCCTGTGCCCACCCCATCCCCATCCCATCCTCTCTCTCTGCCCATCCCCATCCCCATCCCCATCCCCATGCCCATCCCCATCCCCATCCTCTCTCCCTGCCCTGTACCCACCCCATCCCCATCCTCTCTCTCTGCCCATCCCCATCCCCATCCCCATCCCCATCCCCATCCCCATCCCCATCCCCATCCTCTCTCCCTGCCCTGTACCCACCCCATCCCCATCCCCATCCCCATCCTCTCTCTGTCTCTCCTCCTCCTCTTTGCTGTGCCCTGTACCCATCCCCATCCCATCCTCTCTCCTCCTCCTGTGCCCACCCCATCCCCATTCCCATTCCCATCCCATCCTCTCTCCTCCTCCTGTGCCCACCCCATCCCCATCCCCATCCCCATCCCCTCCTCATCCCCATCCTCTCTCCCTGTCCTGTACCCACCCCATCCCCATCCCCATCCCCATCCCCATCCCCATCCCATCCTCTCTCCTCCTCCTGTGCCCACCCCATCCCCATCCCCATCCCATCCTCTCTCCTCCTCCTGTGCCCACCCCATCCCCATTCCCATTCCCATCCCATCCTCTCTCCTCCTCCTGTGCCCACCCCATCCCCATCCCCATCCCATCCTCTCTCCTCCTCCGGTGCCCATCCCCATCCCCATCCCCATCCCCATCCCCATCCCCATCCCCATCCCATCCTCTCTCCTCCTCCTGTGCCCACCCCATCCTCTCTCTGTCTCTCCTCCTCCTCTTTGCTCTGCCCTGTACCCGTCCCCATCCCATCCTCTCTCCTCCTGTGCCCACCCCATCCCCATCCCCATCCCATCCTCTCTCCCTGTGCTGCCAGGGCACGATGCCTTTGGTGCCCCTCCAGAGCGTATGGTGCCGTGGATCAGCTCATCTCCCCACACACACGGGGACAACAAGCCACGGGCACAGACCACAGCAGCAGCAGCAGCAGCTCCCAAACAGTTTAACATGTCCCCCAGCGATGGAGAGAGAGAGAGAGAGAGAGAGAGAGAGAGAGAGAGAGAGAGAGAGAGAGAGAGAGAGAGAGAGAGAGAGAAAAAGAAAGAAAGAGAGAGAGAGACACACAGATTTTTTTTCAAATAAGCTGGTTTTTCAATGGTGCCAAAGGAGAGAGAGGGAGATAGAGAGAGGATGGTACAGAGAGGGAAAGGAGAGAAGTTTGAAGAATTCACTTCTTTGCAAAATGGGAAACCTCAGGAGTAGACAAGAATGAAAAATAGAGTGATGACCCAATGGCAATGTTTGTCTCCTCTCCACAGAATATTGTCGTATTGTTCAGCAGCTTCGCATCTTCAGACACACGCACAGTACCTATGTGTAACATCGTATCATAAATATATGCAATTGTGTGTGACAAAGTCACAGGAGGAAAAGAGTAATAGTAATACAAAACCGTGTACGGTCAACACAATCCTTCTGTGTCTTAGATCTAAAATGTCTAAATAAGGGTGAGAGATCCTGTGCTCTGATGGACACACAATGCTCACGTCTTATGTTGCAGGATGTGAAGAGGTGTGGTGAGCAGGGCCGGATTAACATTGCCCGGGGCCCCTAGGCTACAGGTTGTTGTGGGGCCCCCTGAAAGGCAAATTTTGCAGGAAAATTACAAAGACAGTCATAATTACGCACTAGGAATTGAGGGCAAATTGTCTACCAACTGTACTGAACACAATAGATACATTTTTCAATGTTAGATTGGGTCAAAATTCTGCATTTTTTTCACTTCTGGCCAATCAGGGGGCCCCCTGGCAGGTGGGGGCCCCTAGGCTGCAGCCATATCTAGCCTATGCGTTAATCCGGCCCTGGTGGTGAGCTACGTCTTTTCCTTTGTAACTCTCTCTCTTTTGTTTACACACACAACAGTCCAGACTAAGGTCGGACTGAAACAAGGCGTGTTGTCTACTTTTTTGTGGTGGGTATACTGTATGTGAGCATTTTTTGAAGTGGGTATACTATATATTTGTGCTATTCTTATTAATGGATCAATCCATTTTAAGTGGGTATACTGAAATCCCTGAAATTTTGAAGTGAGTATACTGCGTATACCTGCGTTCTACGTAGACTACACCACTGGTTGGACTGAAACAAGGCGTGTTGAGCGGCTAAAGCTCTCATGTGTCCTACAATACCAGTGAGGAAGAGAAGCCAGACGGCCTATACTTTCCAGTCATGTGTGAGGTCAAATATGCGTAGCCCTGAAAAAGGCAAATTGCAATAGGCTAACTACATTTTTTTGGCCAATATTGAGTTATAGACTGAAAATGGTCTTCTTCATTGCATCTAATTTATCTTGTGACAAAAGCCTAATGACCCAAAAGTGTCCCGTTTTTTGAGATATTGCTGTGTCAAATTTGAAGTAACTACAATATCCTCAGTAAAAAACTTTAAAGGCATTTTTCTCAGTTTCAATGTTGGCTGCACTTAGCCTTTGTAGGGCAGTGTAGTTGCCCCCCTTTAAAAAAAAAAAAAAGGGATTTGGTTCAGTCAAATCGGGCAACGTTTCAGTTGGGATTTTCATCAAGCGAGCACTTCCCACTGGAGAAAGGGTCAAGTGGTAGGCAGGGGTGTAGTGGGCGCGGTACGCGGGGGTACGCAGTCCACCCACTTCTCCTGAAATGAGATTTAAAAAAAAAAAAAAATCTTCTGCCCATGTTTGTATACAAAAAGGAATGAGCACATAACAGTATTGCAGATGATTGACCAAACAGATGAAAACTGAGAAGCAATGATGGAAGATTAAGGACAGTTGTGGGGGGACATTAAAAATCGCGTACCCCCACTTTAAAAATACCCACTACACCACAGGTTGTAGGCCTTTAGGTATCTCCAGGTAGGCCTTTACAGTTGATCCTTTGCAGTTTTTGTATTTTGATACCGTATGCTACCTAACACCGGAAACTTAGCACTTAAAAATGACACTTTGGTAGGCATTAGTCTGCTAAAGCTGTACTGTTCGAGAGACAGAAGTAGGCTTCTTCCATTTCTCAGTGTGCAGGGCAGAGCAGTTATTGCACTGTTATCCCCCCTGGCATCCCTAGTCCTCCACCATCGAGAAGGGAGCCATTTGATTGCACTTTTTTTCCAGTCCACATAATGAGATGGAGCCATAAACCTATGATATCCCCTCCCTCCCCGCCAACGAGCCTGGGTGGATTTTCACTAGATGGGCAATCACGTCAACTCCATGACCGCTTCCTCCATCTGTTATGGGGCTGGCATATGGTTCAGATTTGACTGGCTTAATTTCTACTCTCTGAGCAAAGCACAAAATAAACGCTGGTGATGCTAAAATATTCCCCTCGGATGCACTGCCTGACTGAAGAGACTTTACAATTCTCTCATTATAAAAATGTCTAAGCTTAAGTGTACCGTGAAAATATTGAATTTAATGTTAGTTTCCGCATCGACACAGTTAGTAGCCTAGGCTTGAATAAAATTAAGTCAAAGCTGTCTCTGCGTTTTATTGGGTACATTGAGGCAACAATGACAGCAAGGATGAAATGGGAAAGAAACAACCTCAGCAGTTGCTTTCATGCAAGAGCTACCTCTCACCTCGAGCCCCAGTTATCAAAGGCTGTGTTTGAAGAAACATATTTATGTTTCTTTCCCTTTCATTTTTTTCTCGCAGACATGTGCCCATACCTACAGCCTTCAGCATCTTCTCAATTCACTTTGTTGTAGATGTAACTGCTCTCCTCTTCCTTCCACCCTCACCCATGGCTGGATTGGCCATATGGCATACAGGGCATTTTCCCCGTGGACTGATGATGATGTTGTCCTGGCCCTCCTCCCCTCACTAGTGGTGTTGTCGTGCCAAAAAGTGAGTGCCTGCCAGAATACGAGTGCCCTCATTGAAACCAATGGAAACCAATGACCAATTTTTCAGACATTTGTAACCCATTTTTGCAGATAAATCCGACACAATTTAAGATGGAAAGCCTATCAATAAAGAATCTACATTCCTTCTGGAAGTATTACAAAGAACTGGTTACAATTTCAGTATTATTTCCATAAAAGAATCGAAGAATTGTCATAACAAATGTTACAGTTTCATTCAAATAGCTCATATTAAGTGGAGGACGAGTAATGTTTCATAAGCATATTTTAGTTAATAAATTATGTAATTCATTCTGCAAAAATGTGTATAATTTTCTCTCAAAAAATGTCATTGGTTTCAATGAGGGCACTCGTGTTCTGGCAGGCACTCACTTTTCGGCACGACAGTGTCACTCCTCATACCACTATTATATAGATTACCTCTTCGAGGCAGATTTAAATGTTCATTGTGGTTGGTGTGTCCAAAACAACTCATATTAGCCTAGATGGTTAAAAATGTTGTCACGGCTCCGTTGTCTTTCTCCATGCCAAGCGGATCGGTCTTGGCTGAAAATGCCCGGCCTGATTATTTGTCCCAGTCCAGTCCAACCCTACTCCGACCCCTCCATACGCCTCCAGTTCTTACTATTTCAAACCATGTCTTGTTTTGTTAGTCGTCTCCACAGATGTTCCCCTGACGGATCAGACAGCGAACTAGTGAAAGCGCTGCGTGTCAACTCGGCTTGGAAGGTGTTGTAAGGCAACAGGCTGACTGTATCCTGTCCAAACATTTCTGACACCTGAAATTGGCACCACCGGACGGCTGCCGCGGCCTCTTTTCCCCTTTCACTGAGAGCAGTGACGGGAAGCTTTGATTTGAGCTGTTTACATGTCAGCCAGACCAGCATCGAGCATCCATGTGTCCGACAGGCGGGAGAGGAGAGGAGAGGAGATGAGAGTGTCTCTTCCTCTCTCTCGATGAGCTGGACCGCTCGCTCGCACCGTGACGCATAGCCTACCTGTCCTGCTTAGATGTTCTACTATGGGCAGAAAAAAATCGCTAAAAATACAAATAGTTTCCATTGTCTTCAGTTTGATTTAATGTAATACAACAGTCCGAGCATATTCCGCACTGCTCGACAAATGCAACCAGACAGCCTGCGGTCAGTTGCGCTGCGCAGAAGTCTCAGAACACATCAGTCCCCTTGCACAAGTTACCCGTGTAAATCGGCATTTTAAGAGGTGGCACATGTTGTCAAACACCAGTTGATATAGCCTATCACAATAAAAAGTTTCCATGTGAGCGCCCTCAATTTCAGGCTCGCTACATTTGTGTAGATTTAGATGTAGCATAATGCGTATTACTGGAAAAAAAATCTGGTGGAAATTTCACATCAATATTCAGTAGAATGACTCTCCATAATCCAAGCGACCACATTTAGGCTACATCACTCGGGTTTTTAATTCTAACAAATGTAGCTGCATGCTGACGGCAGAGGGAGCTTTATGTCTCTGGGAGAGCGAGGTTTGATAAGGCAGGGTTTGAATCGCGGAGCCCGTTGACGTCATGCCCCATCTCTCCTCACTCTCCAAGCAACAAAGTAGCGCAGGGAAGCGGTGAGAATGGAGCGCATGAATCTCCTGGAATAACAACCTCTCCTAACTATTTTGAAACTTCGAGAACTGAAGAAAACAATCATGGATACAAGCATTCGGGGGTTCTTGCTGCTGTATTCACTCGTTACAAGCGTTGGAGCCCAATTCCCAGCCGGTAAGTGGACGTGTTCACATGTTGTCTGCTGCGCTGTAGTGGTGCGTGCGGTGCAAGGGAAAGTTGTGGTTCACCGTTTGGTCAGTTAACTATCGCATTGAGCATCAAGGTGTATAGCCTCATTTGCAAAATGTTCCAAATGAACACCTTAACTACCTCTTGGTAGTTGACATCGACAAGCGTATAGAGCTGGACTGAGGTTCGGTGTGCTCTGGAAGGGAGGAAGAAAGGTTGTTCCTCCGTTTAAACTTGTCCACAGGTAGCAGGCTGCTACGGAATGATAGCAATTTGCTAACTTTGTTTTTGAATAAACCCGAGAGACGCTGAGGGATAGCCTACAGTTGGTCTGTTTCAGTCAGTCGGTGTGTAGACTGTCTTTGATATAACATTTGTCGAAAAGTTTGCGGACTGTTTGTCATGGTCCGTGATCCAAGTTTGCCTCTGTTTCGCAATGCATTGGCAAGAAATGAATCCCTAGACGACGGGGCATTGTGGATAGGTAGCCTACTGCAAACAGGTAGTGTTGGCTAACCTTTATAGGCTAGTGTATTTCAAACACGAGTTCACAAGCATTTCCCCCTGTGGTATAATCGACACACGTCCATGCACATTGAAGAATGATTTTTGTTGCGGAATGCAATGAATACGCTCCACATAAATGTTTCTCGAAAATGTTATAATCTTAAATTCAGCCTCTTGTCATAATAATTGCTGTCCAAAAGTTGACCCGAACTAGTTTTAAAGTAGGCTAACAGCCCGTTCCCTCATGCCCTCTGAGAGGCAAAGCTTCCACTAACATGCATTGCCGAAAGACGCATTGATTTACATTAAACAACTTCAGTACGAATACTATATGACTCTCACAATAACAGTTAATGCTTAGGTTTATGTCCCGTAGATATAAAATATATTTATCTATTGTGTTGCGAGCATTAACAGTTATAAATGACCGTGGGAAATCGGGTCGCTTTAATGCATGTTTTCCCTTCCCACGCGAGTTATTCTCCTAGAATTCGGAAATGCATCCAGCTCTGTTCGACAACGGAAGACTTTGCATTTATTGCGCATTTTAATGGCACGAATTGGCGTGCTAGAAATAGAAATTACTCACTTAATTATTGGCGTATATTTGTTAGTTGTTGCAATAGTTGATCTTTAACTGTAATTCAAACAATGTAACTGTTAATGGGACCAGCTGAAGTTCAAGTGGACGATTGACACATTTATTTTTCTGATTCCGTTTCACCTTTTATAAAATCTTGTCCGAGCGCGCGGAGCCTCGGCTTTTCTCATTTGAATGCGAGTGCATGCATGGCTTTCGCTGCAGACTAGAAATCGGCACTTATCTTCAGAGTGGCGTTCGCCCCCTTTCTTTGAAGTGTCTTCACATAAAATGTCACCACTTTGTTACCCCACTGTTTCTACCCCCCCCCCAACCCATGTATTCAGCTGGTTATAGTCACCGAAAAGTTGTGTATGTTTTAACGTGTCAGATCACCATGTGCATTCTCATCCATGAAGGCAGAAAGCTATAGCTGAAATACAGTTGCAACTTTGTAATCCGTCATTATTAACTAATTAAAAAATATACGCGTGAATTACATATCATAGGCCTATTCCCCATCTCTGTGAAAAGCATTTCATATATTGATTGAATAAGTGGCTATTGGTTTGTGGTAGAATTGTGGTAGGCCAATTAACACTGATCGGTTTACCCACGGGATTCTAAGCGTGTGGTGATATCAAATCGATATTCTGATCTGCGTTATTATTTCCCCCCTCATCTGGACGCAGCTCAAATGGGACATGCGGAGAAAGGTGAGTTTCTATTCTATGTAGCCTACTGTACGCGCGCAGCACACAAATCAGAGAGAGAGAGATGGAGATGGAGAGGTTCTGTACTGCTTAATTGTTTTGATGGGGCTTGATGAGCCATTCCCTTCCATGCCCAGCGGGGTGTCTTCAGAAACTGCTCATTTGCAACGACCCCCCCCCCCTCCTCGGCCTGCTCCTTTGAAACTGCCCAGTGGGGAGCGCGGACGGATCAGGGTGGGGTTGGGGTTGGGTGGCATTGCACTGGGTGGTGTGGTGGTGGTCGTCAGTCTCATGCTTCGGGCGTCAACAGTCCATGCAAACTTAATTCTTCCCTCCTAAAATAGGCACTACCCAAATAGCCAGTGGTTAACATGAGAACCGCGAGGTCCTCTTTGCGCAGCTGGTTGTTTGATCGTATGCGATTCAGAGGGTTAACCATTTCACTGGCTTTGGCCATTCGTTTCATTCAATAGCAAATGGCCGTCAAACAGGACTATAGTATTTGGGAAGTATTGTAAGGCATTTAAGTACTAAATTGTAATTGCAACAAGTTGTTTTATTTTTTTTTAATGTGAGTTAAGGCCTGGCCTGGGTAATATCCCAACCCTCGCCTACCTCTCTCTCTTTCTCTTACACACACACACACACACACACACAAACACACACACACACACACACAAACACACACACACACACACACACACGCACACACGCTGTCAAAGGGTCAAAAGCCCAGTATATCCTTGAAAAAACTCAAATAGCATCTTTAGAGAGGAGCCATCATTACAAGGCTGAGATATTCAAAGCTTTAATTCCCACAAATTATCCTGGTTCAAAAGCTCTCATTTTGTGCCGCTTCGTATTTATTCATTAATTTAACTGTTTCTGCATGTCAGTTCTGCAATTGTTTTTGTGTTGTGCTGTGCTGTGATGTGTTGTTGTTGTTGTTGTTGTTGTTGTTGATGATGTTGATGTTGTGCGTGGCCTAATTTGTTGTCATTGTGAAGCTGGACCGTCTGTGGCGTGGACCGCTAAAACAATATCAGTGCTCTGCTTTGTGAAATGTGTCTTTGTCTGCAAAAGGAATTCCATCCCAGGCATTTGTGCTGCAACATAGTTTGTTCCCAAAGCAAACGAGTGATTGCATTGCGCTCTCTAGGTAGAGTCGCTGCCACAAGATGGATGCCAGTGGTGTGGGGGTGGCGGCAGTGGCGGTGGCGTTGTGATGCTCAGAAACAGAAGCTCTTGTCCTCTCCTTCCCCTTTTTTTCTCTTCATTTTAATAGTCAGGAAGACACCGTTTCTTTGCGGAATGACACACACACACACACACACACACACACACACACACACACACACACACACACACACAGCACGCAGCGCGTAGCATGCCAGGGAAAAGAGACAAGTCAGGCAAAAATCTAGGACGTGCCGTGCGGTGCGGTGCGGTGCGGCGTCGGCCCCTGCAGTTGTGTTTCTTCGGTGGCAGTTGAGTCGGAGGTGTAGGCAGGCTAATGTCACTGCTTTATTACGGGTGAGAATAGGCGCCATGTCACAAGTTGCTTATCACAGCACTGGTGGAATGAAACGCGCCTCCTCTCTCTCTCTCGCTCTCTCTCTCTCTCTCTCTCTCTCTCTCTCTCTTTTTCTCTCTCTCTCTCTGTTTCTGTCTTTGTTTTACCTGCCATCAACTAAATCTATTTGTGGCAGCCCAGCTATTGTTTCTCTCTTCTCTTCTCTTCTCTTCTCTTCTCTTCTCTTCTCTTCTCTTCTCTTCTCTTCTCTTCTCTTCTTCTCTTCCTTCCCTCTTCTCTTCTCCACCTCTTCTGAACGTGGGGAGATTATGCACACAGAATCAATACCTGACAAAAAGTGTCAGGTGGGTTTTGCAGTGGTGTGAGTTTTTAATTTAATTCTCCCGAATTCTTGCCGGGTTCCGCATAATTTGCTCGTGCATTTATTTATCCCCCACACGCACCGTTTCCATGAAGGCTTTTGTCCTCATGAAACGGGTATATGTCACACACACAC
>NC_085874.1:48651797-48659297 GCF_034702125.1 Engraulis encrasicolus | reverse complement strand
TGCGATGTTGCTGTTCATCAGAACCCAACGTCAGTACCATAGTAAACATTGCTCACTAGCGACTGGAAACAGCACGCTCGTCCTAGCATGTGTACAGCTGTTATTTCACCTTTACTAGAGCTCTAGTCTAGTTGACTGGTGGTGATTGGGGGAAAGGGAGAATGTGACAGAGTTCCGCGGGCAGGCTGCAGGCAGGACAGGTTGAAAGGACATCAGAGGGTTTAACTGTAAAAGGAAGAACTGAAGTGCTAATAATTCGAACGCGGCACTTCAGTTGGCTGCGCACTTCACTCGCATCACTCTAAAAAAAAAAAAAAAATCACCGCTTGTATTCAGCCTATCCAGACTCATTGCTTCGCTGAATCGCTGGAACACACATGAACATTCTACAAGTATTTACATCTTTCCCTGAGCGAGTAACTTGTAGAGATTTGTGAATGTCAAATTAAATGTACAGACCATAGCTACATCTACATGACATTAATCTACTAACTTTCATGTTAATCTCTTATCGAGGTAAGAGACAGCAGAGTATTTTGGGTTTTTTTCCCCACCCACCCAAAAAAGTAAAGAGGCTGCAGGGGTATTAGAGCAGACAGAGGATACACCAGAGGGAGAGGATTGTGAGCATGAAGTGCAGGAGCATGAGAGAGAGGAGGACCAGCAGGAGGGGGGTGTTGAGAGATCATGAAGCTCATGGGCCTATTTGTATGTTTCGCCTTTTGATAACATGGCATGGGCAATAGCTATATAGGCTTTACAATTTATCTTGCAGATTGAAGTTGCATATTGGACTTGTCCATTGATTAAATATGCATTAGCCTCTTAGGTACTGCATGTGTCAGTGTTTCCCAAGCTATGTTTCACTGCACTAGTGTGTTGAGTTTTGAATCAGTTACTATGCTCATTCATCTTTTCAAAATGTTTTCTTGTCTGGTTACATATATAAATTGTACAAGGCTCATTTAGCCTTTTCAAACTGAGCATTAAATTCAGGTTTGGGCCAGTCAGCCATGTCCTCAGGTGCTCTACCAGTTTTCTCACCTGTGCCCTCTACAGGTCAAAGGTGAGTAAACTGGGAGAGCATGTGAGGAAGTGGCTGACTGGGAGCCCAATGTGGGATTGTTAGACATGGCAGGTAAATAAACTCAATGGAAAATAAAGAAATGGCTCCTACAGTGCAGACATCATTTTATGTTTGGCACCAGTAATTTCACCACTCGCCTTAATGACCATAGATATGGCATGTGAATGGATGTTGATCATTCACATTCTGAAGGAATTCTTATGGAATTATAGATAACACTGATTATGTAGTGTAATCAGTTTTCCTTTGTGTTACAAACAGTTGTTATAAGACTATGGGAGTTAAAACTATTTTTTTCCCATAAATTGCTCCCCGCACCTCCGCCCCCCCTCTGGACCTATCGCCCCCCCTCTGCCACCCTAGTGAAATTTTTCTAAAACCGCCCCTGACCTTAAAGTAGGTGAACTCAGTTACTATCCTTGCTTCAACAAGAGTCTTAAACAGGTCAGTTTGTGCCACTATTTTTCCATCCTGCTCCAGCCTGTAACATTTCCAGATTGCCATTTTGGCTTGTCCAAGTAGGAAATTTAGACAGGTGCACACATCCTTGATTCTCTTCGAGTATTTGACTCCAAAAATAAACAGTTCCTTCGTAAAAATAAAACCAAAACAACTACACACCTTTGTAAGTAAACAAAACAATGGGGTCAGTTTTGCACATTCTGAGAACACATGGAACACGGTATCAGGCACGTTACACAGCACACATAAGTTTGAGTCCTTATTTCCTATCCTTGAAAGAAAAACCCTTGTGGCCATGACACAATGCAAAACCCGCCACTGAAGGTCTCCAGCACGCTTGGGGATAGGACTTTTGTACAGTGTTCGCCATGCAGGGACAGTTGACTGGCTGATACCTAAGGAAACCCTCCACCTTGTATCAGGCCGCCCTTGTAATTGTGCCCAGTGAGAGATTTTAACGAGTGTGTAATAGATCACCTTCTTCCCCACCTTGTCAAAAGACATATCCATACACCCCGCCCACGAGAGAAGGGAGTCCGTACGCCTCCCCGTTCCTGCTACTTTGGGGGATAGTTTTACCACTGGAAAAGCTGCAGTTCCCACGCCACTGACTATGAACTCCCCAATAAAGTCCTTCAGCTCTCTTGGCAAGGAGCCCTGTAAGACCCCCAGCAACGTAGCGATGGCCCTCACTGATCTGCACCCCAGTTGCTGCGCCACCGCCTCTGGTGTTCTCCACTCCCTCGTAGAGAGATCTAGGAGGTTCCCCACCCTTGTGATGCCATTATTAAAGAAAAGGTCCACTACCCCCTGTGAAAAACCTTGCTGTGTGGCCAAAAAGGTGTTGTGGAATAATGGCTCCTCTATCCCAAAATGGTCATGGCCTCCCCTTGCCCTCCTGAACAACCCCCATATCTTGAAAACAGAACAATAGAAAGGAGAAGAACTTTTGAGTCCATTTTGTACCAACCCACTGTCCATCAGAGCCCAATGTCTATCAAGCGCCCCTCCGGCTGCCCCCCTGAGCACAGCGCGCCCAAAGGGGATCCAAGGTGCACTCTCTGAGGAGTACAGCAACCTCTGTAGTGACTGAAGCCTTAGTGCATCAACTTTTGACTGTGCGTGTATTAGCCCCTGCCCGCCTTCGCACAGCGGTAGATGCAAAACCCCTGGAGGCAGCCAGTGATGTCCATCCCAAAAAAAATTAACAAACTCTTTCTGGATCTGTCCAATTAGCTCTCTCGGAGGCTGCAGCACGGTCACCCGATGCCACAACATAGACGCTGCCAAGTTATTCACAATGAGAGCTCTGCCCCGGTATGATAGCTGCGGGAGCAGCCACCTCCACCTGTGCAGCCGCCCTTTAACTTTGTCTAGCAGCCCCTCCCAGTTCTTCTGCAGGAAGGTGTCAGAGCCCAAAAACACCCCCAATATTTTAAACCCCCCCTTTTCCCACACACATTGCTGAGGAAGTCGTGGTGGTGGGGTAACCCCCCAGTTTCCCAGCAATAGAGAGGAACACTTATTCCAGTTAATCCGTGCTGATGTAGCCTTCGAAAAAGTGTCCAGACAAGACAGCAGCCCCACAATGTCATTATCATTTCTCACTACTATAGTAATGTCATCAGCATAGGCGGTCAATTTAACAGGTGATAATTCCTGGGCGCCAGGAGCAGCAACTCCCGTCAGGTGCAGTCTCAAGGCCACCAGTAGGGGCTCAATGGCCAGGGAGTACAAGAGCCCCGACAGCGGGCACCCCTGGCGTACCCCCCTTGTAACTGGAAACGGCCTAGTCAGAGTTCCATTAATTTTAAGCATGGTATAAACATCCTTGTAGAGCAGCGAGATCAGATGCACAAAATTCTCCCCAAACCCAAAGGCCTTTAGGGTCTTTAATAAGTACACCATGTCCACTCTGTCGTACGCCTTCTCCTGATCTAGGGAGAAGAACCCGAGGTCGAGTGACCAGGTCTTTGATGCTGAAATTATATCCCGTATTAAGAACAAATTGTCAAAAATAGTCCGGTTCGGCACACAGTAAGATTGATCCTCGTGCACCAAGGAAGCCACACAGTCCTTTAACCTATTAGCTAGGGCTTTGGATAGAATTTTAAAGTCAACACAGAGCAGTGAGACTGGCCGCCAGTTGTTTAGAAGCCCCAGGTCTCCCTTCTTGGGCAGCAGCGTCACCACTGCCCTGCGGCAGCTCACTGGCAGGGTACCTCTGTCAAAACTTTCACGAAACACCTCCATCAGGTCAGGCCCTACTGTATCCCAGAAGGCCTGATAAAACTCGGCCGGCAAGCCGTCCAACCCTGGTGCCTTCCCGGTGTTCAGACCCCCCACAGCCTTGGTTATTTCCTGATAGGACAGCCCCCCCTCCAGCTCAGCGCGCTTCCCTGCGCTCAGCTGTGGTAGGCCTGATAGCAACTCCTCCACTGCTGCTGCATCACAAGGTTCAGCCTGGTAAAGAGTTTCATAGAAAGCCACAGCATGGGCCAGTATTTCCCTCTGGTCCAGTGTCTCACGCCCATCAGGCAGTTTCAAATGTGAAATGGTCTTGCGTTCTTGGGCCTTTCCCTCCAGCCCAAAAAAAAAAAGATGTAGGAGCATCCATGTCATTATACTGGGCAAACCGCGCCCTCACCAGCGCTCCTTTACCCCTCTCCTCCGTTATGCTTTTGAGAAGGAGCCTGTTCTTGTTTACAGCATCCGTCCTTGCCGTATTCCAGCTGCCGTCGACCTGGCCTGTTTGATCAGCAATTGCCTTTTCAAGCTCCAGCATTTTCTCTTTCAAAGCCCTTGTGCTATGTGCGGTGTACTGCAGGCAAAAAGCCTTTATCTGGGCCTTGCCAATATCCCACCATTGACTTTGGGATGTGTACTTTGATCTCTCCTCTCTCCATGCGCCCCAGAAAGACAGAAAAGAGTGGGTGAAAGAGTGATCCTGTAGTAACCTTGTGTTGAAATGCCAGTGGGAAGAGAAGTGCTGCTTTTGTTGGACAGAGAAAGATACTGAGATGTAATGATGGTCTGACAAGAAGGTGGGTGAGATAGAGCTGCTATGAAACAGGCCTCTATGCTCTGCTTCAACATAAAATCTATCCAACCTAGCACCTGCCATCTGAGCAGAGGTCATCCTCACCCAGCTATACTGTCTGGATACTGGAAAGGCCTCCCTCCAAACATCAATAAGATTAAACCTTGTAATTACTGACCGTAGTGCCTCTGCAGACCGGGGGTGTGGCTCCCCATGGTTCCGGTCAGCAATATGGGATAGAGTGCAATTCCAATCCCCTCCTGTCACAATGATGTTACCCTGAGGGCAAGCTGATAGTGCGTCAGCCAACTGCTTGAAAAATAAAATGCGCTCATTCCCCCCATTAGGTGCATACACATTGACAAAAGAGAAATATTTACCCCCCAGTTCCACATCCACCCTCAGAATGCGACCCTGCACCACTTCTACTACAGTTGGCTGACATGAAATTTTAGGTGAAAAAAGCACAGCAACTCCTGCACTAAGATTGGTCCCATGGCTCAGAAAAACACCACCCCTCCAGTCCCGTTTCCACTGCGATTCATTTGCTTCATCTGAGTGTGTCTCTTGCAACATCACCACATCCACTTTTTTTAATTGTAAATAGTTGACTAAATCTTGACGTTTTACTACACCCCTACACCCATTAATATTTAAGGAGCCAAAATTAAAACACGTCATATGGGCTATAAAAAAAAGCCAAAAAAATAAATTCACTCTATTCATTTTAACGTTTACGCGTGCGCCGTTTAGGCCTTTGGGATCGATGTTTTAACTTCTGTTTAACAGCACCCATTATTTTTTTTAATCTGTACCGTTTCGTCTGCTCCAGCTCCTCCATGGATGCCTTCTTAAAAGCCATAACGCATGATTGCAGGAAAAGCCCCAGATTGGGAAACCATTTTTCAACATTTATGTTGCGTTTACTGAACGTTCTGTCGAGAAAATCATTAAGTTCCTCCACGGAATAAAGAGCGACATTTTTTCCCTTCGCAGCTACACTGTCCTGCGACGATTCAATGGTGTCATCAAGCACCTCAATCTCACCGTCAGAGAGGTTCATAGAGTTTATTGACAGGGCATCATCGCCTTCAGACGCCAACCCTTCTTCACTCTGTACATCACTGCGCTGCATCTGCGACTCAGGGGGAGCCCCCCCGCTCGCAGTGCCCGCATCGCTGCTGGGGTCTGAGCTGTCTGAAGGCGCGCGCGCATTTTCCGAACTCTGCTCCACTATTACATCTCCGCGTCCAGTGTCAACATCCACACTTTCAGCAGGAGGAGGGGGCTCAGTAGGGAAATCAGTTTTATCCCCACTCTTTTCAGGGACAGTAACAGTTTCGGGAGATCCACGCGCTTGGGGTTCGGGTTCAGTTAGTGGCACATTGGGGACAACCCCTGACGGCCCGGCATTGGCCGCACTGCCATCTTTGCCATCCGGACAATTTTGTTTAACATGTCCAGGTTTCCCACATCTGAAGCATTTCATTGAATCATTACTGATAAAGATAACATAGTCTTTGCCCGCAACTGAAAGTTTTACCGACACTTCTAGTCTCTCGAATTCAGACTTCATTATCATAAATGTCTGACGCCTGAACGACATGACGTGCTTTAACTCGGGAATTTTCAGCCCCAGTGGGATCATTTTCAGCGGCCCAACAAGTTTTCCATACCTGGCCAGAATGCTCTCAAGCATACTGGCAGGAATGAAAGGGGGAACATTTGACAAGATGACCCTTTTCGATGGATTTGATAGCGGTAGTATGGAAATGAATTGATCTTTTACCGTAATGCCATGTTGAACGAGGTAATCAACCATGGCAACGTCTTTCAAAAACAAAACGATTGCTCGATTCATTCTAGACGCAGATACAATATTCCCTGGCCCAACTTCAACTGCAATTGCATTTAACACATCTTCAACAGTGACAAACTCATCAGGTGGCATGCACTTGCAGCCATGTCGGGGAGACAGGTCCGCAAAGCCATCCGAATTCGAGCCCATGCTTGGCG
The DNA here is from genome assembly GCF_034702125.1 of Engraulis encrasicolus. NCBI lineage: Eukaryota > Metazoa > Chordata > Actinopteri > Clupeiformes > Engraulidae > Engraulis > Engraulis encrasicolus. The sequence goes on along the minus strand of NC_085874.1, from coordinate 48,652,692 downwards.
TCTGGGCACAACAGCGCCCAAACGCCAAAACACAGATATATAATATCAAGTTTAAGTGAGACTACACTCCAACCCTATCACTATCACTAAGAAGGAAAAAGAAGGGGAAAAAACTCACTCAAACACTTCGCCACGCTCTCACACGCTCCCAGCACTCACACGCCGCACATGCGCACAGAGAGAGAGAGAGAGAGAGAGAGAGAGAGAGAGAGAGAGAGAGAGAGAGAGAGAGAGAGAGAGAGGGAGAGAGAGAGAGAGAGAGAGAGGGAGAGAGAGAGAGAGAGAGAGAGAGAAGAGAGACAGAGAGAGAGAGAGAGAGAGAGAGAGAGAGAGAGAGAGAGAGAGACAGAGAGAGACTGTGTTCTGGCGTCTTTGCAGAGAAAGTGTGTGTGTGTGTGTGTGTGTGGGTGTGGGAGAGGGAGAGGGAGAGGGAGAGGGACGAGTGAGTCAACTGTCCTAATGGTATCGCTCAGTAGACACGGCCAAGTCAAAACATGTCTGATTTGGAGTGGGAGCCTGCCAAGCACGTTGAGATGGCCTAGCTTGCCTCACCACCAGCTCAGCTCCTACACTCTCACTTTGCCTCCACTATCTCCTTTTGCCTTGCCTCCCCTTTTCCCAAAACAGCATAGTTACTTTTTGACTCTTTTAAAAATGTTATTTTATTTTGGAAATGAAAATTGTGTACTACTCTCTGTAAAGGATAATGGCCATGCCAATCATTTTCTATTCAAATGAAGATTTACAAAAAAAAAAAGTCTTAAGCTTTTAGTTTGTTTCGTTTCTAGTAATCTTTACATGTTTGTTGTCCTGTCACACACACACGCACGCACACACACACACACACACACACACACACACACACAGTACTACACACACACACAGTACTACACAC
>NC_085874.1:48641797-48646797 GCF_034702125.1 Engraulis encrasicolus | reverse complement strand
GGAGAAAGAAAAGAAGAAAAGGAGAGAGGGAAGGGAAAAAGGGCAAAGAAAAACGCCTCTCCACCCCCAGAGGGTGAACATTATTCCACGACAGCGTCTCTCCATTTAGAGAGACCAGAGCAGGGAGATTATTCAGGGGCAGAGGTTAAACGGCTACCTCTTCACAGAGGAGAGAAAAGGAAGGATGGGGAGATGGAGGGAGATAGAGAGAGAGAGAGAGAGAGAGAGAAGGTGGTGAGAGAGAGAAAAGGTGGAGAGAGGGAGAGAGAGAAGGTGGAGAGAGGGAGAGAGAGAAGGGAGAGAGGGAAAGAGGGGCCGTGAGTGAGGGAGCGATGTAAAGAGTGTTGAAGAGAATGAGGGAGGGAGCGAGCAAGCAAGAGATGGAATGAGGGTTTGAGAATAAGAGAAGGAAAGCGTGCCCAGTCTGATTAGCAGATCAGGATTCCCGCTGGCACTCCAACAATGGCTCGGTCGGTCACGCTTATTGTGGCGGGAGTTATTGTCTTGCCTTGTTGATGATAAATTGGGGAGAGAAAAACACATGCGTGTGCAGCTATGCACTACACATCAGCTTGTTATTGTTTTGTTCTTCCTTTCTTTCTTTCTTTCTTTCTTTCACTCTTTCTTTCTCTCTTTCTCTCCTTCTCTCTTTCTTCTGTTATTGTCTTCTCGCTGTCTGTTTCAGAGCAGTTCTCTTCCCCCATCTCTTATTGATGTGTCTTATGCTTAACGTTTGGAGTCGTTTCAATTCAAGCCTCCTCATTCTTCATTATTGTCGTGTCGTATTGTTCTAATTTTAAAGGAACTTAACGAACGGGTCTGAACACATCAAGTCAAGTCAAGTCAAGTTTATTGTCAATTTCTTTACATGCACTGGTCATACAAAGAATTTGAAATTGCGTTTCTTGCTCTCCCATGCAGACATAGACTAATCTAGGTAAGGACATAGACAGTATAGACATAGACAGTACTTATACATGGACTTAAGACAGTATGGACGTAGACAGTGCTCATACAGACATTTAAGTGCAAGACTGGACAACAGAAGACTTGTAGAGAGCATACATTAGAGGAGGTACATGGGAAAGAAGATGAAGATAGAGAGGGGGGAGGAAGAGAAAAAAAAATGAGATGAGCGCAATAGAAGTAGAGATGAAGCACGAGACATTTTTAGAGAAATGGGAAGAAAAAACAAGCTGATGTTTGGAGTTGTATATTTCCTCTTTCTTTCATTATTGTCGGATTCTTCTAATTTTAAAGGAGCTTTATGAATGGCTCTTAACCAGATGGAGAGGGGGGAACAGAAATAAATTAAAAAAAAACGAGATGAGACCGATAGAAGTAGAGAGACGGAGACGGAGCGGGAGACGTTATTTTGTAGAGAAATGGGAAGAAGAGACGAGCTGAAGAGGGCGAGTAAGAGGGTGTGGGAGTGTAGTCGGGAGCGTTGGAGTGAGAGATCATGTGAAATTGGTGCTTTTTTGCTGCTTTGCTGTGAGTGCTGCAGCAGATCAGACAATCAGACGGCCACTGTCAGCGCTCTCTCTCTCGCTCTCTCTCTCTCGCTCTCTCTCTCTCTCTCTCTCTCTCTCTCTCGCTCTCTCTCTCTCGCTCTCGCTCCGTCTGTCTGGTGTGTTTGATGAAGTGAATGGCGCCTTTTCTTGTGATCCGCCTCGACTAAAGGGTGCGCCATTGTAGTTGTTAGCGACTGGTTTGTGTGTGTGTGTGTGTGTGTGTGCGTGTGCGTGTGCGTGTGCGCATGCATGCAGAGGAGATTCAAGTGTTCAAGTTATGGGCCCAAGCAAAAATTCAAAAGGATGAATGTTTGCAACAAATCGAACCTACTGTGGTTTAAGTGTTGGCTGTTGGACCCCATCTAGGGGCTCTGGGGGGCCCCCAAGCGGCTGCCTGCCTTGCCTGGGGACCAGATGCGCCTCTGTGTGCATGTGCATGTGTGTGTTAGCGACTGGTGCGTGCGTGTGTGTGTGTGTGTGTGGGTGCATGCGTGTGTAAAGTAGGGTTAATGCAGAATGTCTCCCATCACCTTAGTTGTTAGCGACTCCTGTTGCCACTGATGACGCGCCTCAGATCATGTCACCAGACTACATTGGATTGAGAGAGGAGAAGCTGGAGCTGAAAGGCTTTGATGATCAACAGAAGCATTCATGAAGGGTTTTCTTTTAAATTCGTGTTATCATTTTCACTTTTTGAATCAGTCTGGCATATCCACCTCTACTGTGGAGTTGGACGAAGAAGTGAAAAATCAGGGTCTGGGATCTTCTGATCACACCTGCTGTTTGTGTTTTCACCTACGTACAAATACTCTCCATCAGTGGTTCATTTTGTTATACTATAGATTTTTAGATGTATTCACCATGGTCGGTCAATCCATTAGATCAATATATTTATTTATTTATTGTTTGTTTGTTTGTTTGTTTGTTTCAGTAAGTCATAGATCTGTTGTCCTTTTTTGGGGTTACAGATCCAAGACTTGAGTGCAAATGTGAAGACTGTGTACGTGGCAGCCTTCTGTTGTAACCTGTAGATCACAGAACATTAATTCTTAAATGCTTCATTTTATTGGAGCATCTGAATAAAAATGAAGGCTTGACTCTGTCCTCAGCAGGGCCATTGATTGACACCTTTTTCTGGGCCCAGGAGATAAGTTAGCCGTCTAAAAGGACCCCTCCACTCAATCCATACAATGTACGGTAATGAGGACCCAATTCTGGGCCCCCCTCCTCTCCCCGAGCCCGGGACAGCGGCCCCCTTTGTCCGAAACCCCCTTTTTCTTTTTGACGTTGCTGGTCCTCACCTGTGCTTATGTCTCTACAGTAGAGGTCATCGATCAGTATCCACCCCCCTCATCTGCCCCCCCCCATCAGTCATTGTCATCTGTGGCCCTCAGCTCTCCACACTAGATTAACCAGGAAATGACCCTCTTCCTCCTCCTCTTCCTCTTCCTCTTCCTCCTGCCCATTCCAGCATGGTGCACCTTCGCAAAATTGATGTGTACGCGCGTGCGTGTGCGTGTGTGTGCCTGTGTGTGTGCACGTGTCTCACTCATTCAAACAGGGCCCACCTTCTCAAACTTGGTGTGTTTGTCTGCGTGTGTGTGTGAACGCGTTTGAGTGTGTATGGGTGTGTGTCTCTCCCATTCGAACTGGGCCTACTTTTTCAAACGTGCGTGCGTGTGTGCGTGTGTGTCACCCGCATGGTCGCATGGCCGCATGGCCGCCTCGCATGGTCGCATGGCCGCCTCGCATGGTCGCCTCCTTCACCTCGATGTGGCTTTTTGGCACGCTGCGTTGACTCCTGCTCAGCTCTCTGCCGTGGGTCATCGTCCAATCGAATGAACAACAGGCCTAATGTGCTGTGAAGACAGGCCCAGGCAGGCACACACACACCGTGATGGTCACTGAAGTGTTACTTTGTGTGTTTGTTTGTTTGTCTCTGTGTGTGTGTGCGACTCTGTGCGTGTGTAAGCGTTGATCCGCGCCGTTCATGTTCTTTCCTGAGAGCCGTCTTTGTTCCAGCGTTGGTTGGTTTGTGCTTAGATTGGCAAGCCTATTGCATTAGCACATAACCCTCTCCGCCTCTCTCCTCCTCTCTCTCCGCCTCCCAGCGCTCCTCTTTGCTCCTCTCCGCTCCTCTCCGCTCCTCTCCGCTCCATGCTAACGTTATTAACTCCGAGCGGTTTGGGTGGATGGAATGGGATGGGACTGTTTGTTGACGGAGCTGTTTGTGTCGTGTGAGGCAATCCTTTGGGTCTTTTTCCCCCAGCCGCTGAGTCAGTGTGTGTGTGTGTGTGTGTGTGTGTGTGTGTGTGTGTGTGTGTGTGTGTGTGTGTGTGTAGACACACCTGGCCCTGCCAGTTCCTGGTTCAGTTTCTTAGTCAGGACGTGTGTGTGTGTGTGTGTGTGTGTGTGTGTGTGTGTGTGTGTGTGTGTGTGTGTGTGTGTGTGTGTGTGTGTGTGTGTGTGTGTGTGTGTGTGTGTGTGTGTGTGTGTGTGTGTGTACACCTGGGCCTGCCAGTTCCTGGATCAGCCGAGCTCTTTGATGTTAGTCAGCCGTTTTAGTCACAGTCTGCCCAGAGTTCGCACACACACACACACACACACACACACACACACACACACACACACACACACACACAGGTCTGACTGGAACTCGTGGACTAAAAGAGATTTGAAGCACAAAAAGCTCCTTTGTCCATCTGTCCTCTTGAATCAGAAGCATTGAATGCCAGTGAACATGGAGGAAGAAGTGATCATAATTTATGATAAGTCTTCAGCTGAGACCCCCTCTGCTAAAGACTATGAGGGAGAGAGTGAGAGACTCCTTTTTTTGTGTGTTGTACTTGGTAAACCTTACGGTTGTTCTTGGATTTCCCCAATTCTTTTTTCCCCCTTCTTTTTGGCCCCGATAATTCACCCGTTCTACAGCCTCTTTGTACGTATTGTTCGTGACTTTTTTTTTTTTACCCGCTTATGCTCGCTCCAGTGTTCCAGCTGTTTCTCCAGTTACTCCTTGTTGAGATAAAACTGTGTTGACCTTTTATGAGCAAGCCTTGGCCTGTCGGATTTGGGCAGAGGAAGAGAAACGGTGGCAAGTTGCCAGCCTGGACCCTGTTTCTTGGAAGCATCATTGCTAATGAGTTAGCAACTTAGTGGATCGCCCATGGGAAATTGCCTTGCAACCAAGTAAGTTGCTAACTTCGTACTAGCAACGATGCCGTTGAAATGCACCTCTGCTCCAAACCCAAGCTTGCTTGCCTGCTTGCTTGCTCTAATCAAGGACGACCAGAGCTGGAGAGCTGGACCTCTGAGGCGCCTTAGCCCTCGTCTGAGCTCTTGTCTTGGCTGTACTTCACTGCCTGGCTTCAGAAAGTTCAGCCAAAGATTTCCTACTCTCCTTTTTTACCCTCTCTGGTCCAGCCACTTATTCATTCCTGTCAGGAAAGTTGACAGCGGATGACAAAGGGGTCAGTTCTCCCGGGC
>NC_085874.1:48626797-48631797 GCF_034702125.1 Engraulis encrasicolus | reverse complement strand
GTGTGTGTGTGTGTGTGTGTGTGTGTGTGTGTGTGTGTGTGTGTGTGTGTGTGTGTGTGTGTGTGTGTGTGTGTAGTTGTGTGTGTGTGTAGTTGTGTGTGTGTGTGTGTGTGTGTGTGTGTGTGTGTGTTGCTTTCTGTGCTCCCCCGCCCTCTGCCCAATTGTACTGCACCCCTACCATGCCCCATCATGCCAATCTCTGCTTACCTTACCCCCCACCATCGCTACTCCCACCACCCCCCCTCACCCAATACTTATGTCCATTCGTGTCCGCTCCTTCCCCAGTTTCCCCTCAGGCACTGCTCTCTCAGTAAAGCGGGGGGTAGCTGGCAAGGAGGACAAGGAGGGCCCTCATATCATCCCTCTGGTGTGTGTTTGTGTGTGTTTGTGTGTGTGTGTGTGTGGGGGGTGTCTGGTGTCTGTCTGTGTGTGTCTGTGTGTGCATGCACGTGTGCATGTGTGCAATGTGTGCGTGCGTGTGTGTGTGTGTGTGTGTGTGTGTGTGTGTGTGTGTGTGTGTGTGTGTGTGTGTGTGTGTGTGTGTGTGTGTGTGTGTGTGTGTGTGTGTGTGTGTGTGTGTGTGTGTGTGTGTGTGTGTGTGTGTGTGTGTGTGTGTGTGTGTGTTCTGGGATGAGAGTGCTACAAAGAGCTAAAAAGGCCTTTAGCCCCATCCTGAAGCAGTGACTAGCATTTCTGAAGCTGATCTAATCTGCAATACGCACTCACCGATGCTGTCTAGTGTCTAGCCCAGTTCTAACATCTAACAGTGTCTAGCCCAGTTCTAACATTCCAACATCTTTAGTTTAAACCTTCTTAAACCTTCCGTTGACTATCACTGGGAACTTTTTTTTTTTTTTTTTTTCAAAAATTGTAGCATGTAGAAAACAACACGGATCCTTTTTGAGTTTTTTTTTTTAATTTTTAGAAATTATTCTAGATGCATGTAGGGATATGGTTAAGGCAATTATACACAGTTGCTGCATTGGTGCTTAAACGATGACTCGTTTTAATGTGAGATACTTGTGTGTGTGATTGTTTGAATGATTGGTTGGAAAGGCTTCTGTGATTGCTTGAGTGATTTAAGTAGTTGGTGTGTGTGTGTGTGTGTGTGTGTGTGTGTGTGTGTGTGTGTGTGTGTGTGTGTGTGTGTGTGTGTGTGTGTGTGTGTGTGTGTGTGTGTGTGTGTGTGTGTGTGTGTGTGTGTGTGTGTGTGTGTGTGTGTGTGTGTGTGTGTGTGTGTGTGTCTGCGTAGGAGTGTGTGTGCGTGTGTGCCTGCGTAGGAGTGTGTTTGTTTTTCATGCGGAATTGGAAGGCCATGTAAGAACAGTTGCCACCGGGTGGGTGAGTGAGTGAGTGAGTGAGCGAGCGAGCATGATGACGAAAAAAAAAGCGGGTGAGAAAGAGAACGAGAAAGAGAGTGCAAAAGCCTGACGAGAGGGGGGGGGGTTAGAGAGGGAGAGAACGAGAGGATGAGAGAGAGAGAGAGACAGAGAGCATGATGGTGTGTGGAAGTGGGCACCTCCACAGTACAGACCTGGACCTGCCGGATGGGCATGGGGGGCTGGGATGGCATGGGGCTGGGATGGCATGGGGGGCTGGGATGGCATGGGGGGCTGGGATGGCATGGAGCTCTGCTCTGCTCTCCTGAAGCCAGCCCCGACCTGGTGGCATCCTTTGGGCACAGCCTGGCACGGCCATATAGGCACGGAGGCTGGAGGTGGACAGCAGGACTGCGTGTGTGTGCGTGTGTGTGTGCACGTGTGTGTATTTGGGTTGGGGGCTGGCTGGTGGTGTGTGTTCGCTCCAGATGGTCTGTCCACCCCCCTCGCCCACCACAACCCATCACTGCCCGTCCACCCCTGTCTCATCTCACCTCCCACCACCTTCTCTCTCTCTCCCTCTCTCCCTCTCTCCCTCTCTCTCTCTCTCTCTCTCTCTCTCTCTCTCTCTCTCTCTCTCTCTCTCTCTCTCTCTCTCTCTCTCTCTGTCTTTTCCCCCATCAGTGCCCAGCTGACAGACAGCAAATGTCATCTGTGGTTTCCGCTTGCCCGATGGCATGGCTTGGCATGGCACGTCATGGCATGGTCTGTCATTGCCTGGCGGCATTGCGGGCATCTCTCCGTCTGCTCCTCTCTCCGCTGCCCGCTTCGCTTCGCTTCCCTTCCGGCAGGTAGGTAGGTGAGCTGAGCTGGGCTGAGCTGGATGGTTGGCTAGAACAAAATGGCCATCCTCCCTCTGAAAGAGCATGACAAAAGTTGAAGCTTTGAGCGAGCGAGCCTGATGACGCACTGAGGCGAAACGCGTTTGTTCGCTCTAATAGAACGAGCATAAAGTCAAGAGTGTGTGCGGTAGACTTGTTGAAGCTGTTTATTGAAATTCTCTTTTTGTCGCTCCTGTTCGTCCATGGTTCACACTACTAATGGCGGAATCAAATGGCCATCCTTCCTATTCTGAAAAAGGAAGAGCACAAAAAACACAACAAAGTGACAACTGTGAGTGTGGGCACAGCACAAATAAGCTCCAGTCCAAATAAAGTACACACACACACACACACACACGCGCACACACACACACACACACACACACACACACACACACACACACACACACACACACAGAGACACGCACACAGGCACACACACACACACACACACACACAGAGACACGCACACAGGCACACACACACACACACACACAAAACATGTGCTAATGGATCTCCTCTTCCATTAGGTGGCCATTAGAGTCAAAATACAAATTTCATCACCACAGCGCAAAGCCATTCTAACCTGCAACGGCCGTTCGAGCTCTACCTGCTAATAGAGCTAGTCTCTCCCTCTTGTTTAGCCTCACAAGGTTTTTGAAGCATTGAGAAATTTCCAGGGCTGGGAATCGATCCAAATGTCCTGGATCGATTCGATTCTGATCCAGAAGGTCAAGATCCAATTCGATCCACGATCCGATTCGATTCGATTCAATATCGATCTTCTGTAATGCTGGGTTGTCACTTTAACCCATTTATTCCTAAAATTCTAAGACCAGCAAAAAAACTAAATAACTCAACGTTTGATACCGACACAAACATGAAATGCCTTGGTATGAGAGAAAGAAGTGGGAAACTTGGTATGAGAGAGAGAGGAGGGAAAAGACTAGGGCTGTCCACAAATAATCGACTAATCGTTGGTCGACCAAAAAAAATTCTAGTCGACCGAATCCCACTGGTCGATTGGTCGCAGCAGAGAGAGAGAAAAAAAAAACAGCGTCTCGTCAAAGTGCTTTTAGGACTCTTAACTTGAAGGGCGTGACAAAGGAAGACGTGTTGGTGATTTGTTTGACAAGGATAGAAGTTATTTTGATCATGTCTGGAAGGAGCTCTAAAACATGGGATTATTTTTGAAAAGGATACAGATTACCGCTTGTCAGCCAATGGTCACTAACGTCGGGCGAATTCGAACGACAGGTGCGTTTAATTATGTAAGTTCACCACCACGGCAGATGCTGCTCTCCTCTCCCTCCCCCTCTCATACACACGCACCCGTACATTACCCGGCACCGTTTGCTACAATACCTCACTCAACTCGTTGAATCCATTGGTTGACAGAACTCCAGGGAGCCGCCTGCATCGGTCTCGTCTCGCATAATTATCCGTTTATTGCAGACGGTGTAAAAAGTGTGAAGTCGTGTCGGCACATACTCTGAAGCTCCAAAATGCTATGTTGCAACGTCATGGTGCTAAGTCGCACGTTGTTAGCTTCCATACCACTTTGCTGTACAATTGTAGGCTACTCCGTGCTGGCCAACATCAGAAGAACCACCACCAAATATGAACATATTTTGGGGTGTGTGTGTACGTTAAGTCATTCACCGACAAACTTATCAGAATTCTTTTTGCTGCCCTGAACGGCAAGAACTGTTGTCAAGACAAAACCAGCGTGGGTCATTTAAAGGGGGAAACGCTGCGCATCATTTAAGACCGTAAACAGACACTGAGTGCTTGATGGACATTCCAGTGAACAACTATACTGTAAAGCTGCAACAAATGTCGAAATAGATGAAAAGGTATGACAGACAACGCAGGGATATTGATTCTGCCCTCCAGTTGGGCTACTGCTTTCAGGCAGCGAGCGGCATCTCTACCATACGCAGTTTGTTTCCATCACCGAATATTAATTTTAATTCGTTTTTTATTTGTGTTTTACAGGCTAAAACTATGTGAATTCGAACTTCGAATATTCATTAGGCCTAGTAGGGCTATCTGGGTCAAAATGGGATGTGTAAAAAAAAAAAATGTTTTTTTTTTTTTTTTTTTTTTTAAATTATTATTTTTTTTTGGGGGGGGGGGGGGGGGGGGGGTGGGGGGGGGGGGGTGGGGGGGGGGGGGGGGGGGGGGGGGGGGGGGGGGGGGGGGGGGGGGGGGGGGGGCGGGGGGGGGGGGGGCGATTCATCGATTAGTCGGAGTAAATGACGACCTTTGGTCGACCAACAAAATCCTTGGTCGTGGACAGCCCTAGAAAACACTGTCACTATTTACTTGAACAGGCTGTGTGTATTTGTGCATGTAGTCACCATGAATGTGGAAGAAAGCTACAGGATGTGGTTGAGAAAATAGCACCTATAATCATCGGCAAAAAATCGATCCACAAAGTTGTGAATTGATATCACACTTTTCAAACGTGAATCGATATTGGATCGCGATTCGATCTTTTGAACCCAGCCCTAGAAATTTCATTTAGTTTTTTCCCCCCTTGCTTCCTGCCAATAGTCCTGCCACTGCTTGTGGTCTGTAGGGTCAGTGAGGATTTTTTTTTTTTTTCTCCGTCTCCTGTATTGACGCAGTGTTGTAAAAGGTACAGCACAGGCCATAGCCTTTTTTTAGACCTCACAGTATCGTGCTGTAGACGGCAGAAACAATATGCTGTTAACTCGCACAAACTCCAGACGGCAACAAAATGAATCTTGTGGACAAGGCTGGAATGGGATAAAAAAAAAATCAGGCTGGGTAT
>NC_085874.1:48604297-48606797 GCF_034702125.1 Engraulis encrasicolus | reverse complement strand
CACTGGTCAGGTTTGACCATAATTCGCGTCGGCAATCAAATCTCCCACCCACGGAAAAACGGAAAACTCCACTCCACTCGACACACTCTCACCTTTCCCCATTATTTTCCACCTCACTTCAACTCAATGGCACCGGGCAAAAAAAAAGAAAAGAAAAGTTGTTGACATTTTATTGCAAATAATTTGATCGTTTTGAAATTGTTTCACATCCCTCACGTCATGTCCCTCGCTCTCTGGCACAAACACTGTGGTGCTTTCCAATATGCAACCTTGCTTCCTCCACTTGTGCTTGTGGCCTCGCCCCACCTCATAGCCTCGCCTCCGTGGAGAAAACAATAGTTTCCCAGCTGTCAGCCTAGGCACAACAACTTTTGGGGGACTTTTTTTTTCATTCTCCATCCAAATTGCAAATGAGAAAAAGACTTAACAATTCAGCTTTTGCAACATATTGAAATATAATGCTGTTGTCAGTGATGGCATCTTGACATATTACTTCCTGGTACGAGGCCACAAGCACAAGTGGAGGACGCAAGGTAGCATATTGGAACGCACCCATTGCCAAGTTGGAAGGGATTAGTGAGAAGATGACCGATAGCAAGAGCTGAAGAGCAGAGACGGTTTAGGTAGGAGGAGACATGACAGCTGGTGTAAGCGTCCATAGAAATTAACGTTGAAGATTCGTAACACAAATATGGCGTGTTCCCGCCTTTCTGGTAACAAGAGCCAATGTGCCTGCTGAGCTGCGTTGCCAGTGATCCAATCATCTGGCTGCATCGTTGCACGCAAAATGTTGCGCATGCTCAGTTGTGAAAAGCCGTTGCTCTCGTGCCGTTATGAAACTACTGCGCCTGCGCTCTGTCAAAAAAACGTGAGAAAAGTGGCTTAAAAAGCTTTATTTTGACTCGTATGACAAAACCAAGTAGTCTAGATTGATCAGTTTTTCACGGTGGTTTCAACCATATGGTTTTCACAACTGCTGGGTTCCCTCCCGTCCTATACTCAGTTTCCCAATTCATTTTTCCCATTGACTCTCAGATCTGGTCTCACTAATCACGAAATAGCACCCCGAAGGCGTCAACAAGATGGCGGCGACTGTCCCGTCTCTACCTTAAATCGTCTCTGTGAAGAGCTGTTGGAGACGTCGCGCTCCAGTCTCTTCTCCAACTAAAGCTGGGCTTACACTGTGTGACTTTTGCCCCGAATTTGCCCCGATTTGGCACTCGAACGACTTTTTGAGAGTCGGGCCGATTTCTTGCTCAATCGCAGGTCAATCGTGAGTCTAGCATCGTGCAGTGTACATGGGGTAACGACAAGCGATTTCGCCTCACGATCGTGCAATCGCAGGGTCGCAAGAAAATCAAAACGGTTTGAAATTCTGGTCGTGGCTCGTGCGTAAATCGCACAGTTAAAGCAGTGCTACGACCCGATTTGACACTTCACATGCACAAATTAATAGGGCCGTGCGATTCGCTGTTGAGCGCGACCTCATCTCCACCTCAGGTGCGCATGTTCCCTCCTCTGCAGACCGGGGAAACATGCCTGTCGCGTCGTACGATGGAAGCATTTCGCTCGCATCCGACTGTCGGCTCGTGTAGTGTGAGGACGTGAGTCGTGAGCTGTGAACTTTTAAACAGTGAAATTCCATCGTGCAGTGTGAGCAGAAGCTTAAGACCCACGAGTGAAAATATCGCACAGTGTATGCCCGGCTTAAGTCAGCAGATTTTTGGACCCCCCCCACTGCACACACTTGATTGTTCTGTTCGCGATGTCTCGAATGAACACCGTAGCTATTTCTAAAGGGGTGTCAGTGTGGATGGGAGGACTCCGCACGCACACGCACACGCACACGCACACGCACACGCAGTCACACACACTGACACACACACTGACACACACACTGACACACACACTGACACACACACTGACACACACACTGACACACACACACTCAGTCACTTCAAATAGGGTGTCAGCCGAGTTTTTTTTTACAGTACTCAGAGGAATGTGGATCTGAGCCAGGGCCAGTCAGATGCCTGCTTCATCTCGCACGCACGTGCGCACTCGCTATGTGCACCGTACTCACTGTAGCTGAGGTACACACACACACACACACACACACACACACACACACACACACACACACACACACACACACACACACACACACACACACACACACACACACACACACACACACAATGGCTGAGAAGGCCTCCCGTGTTGCGATAACAGGCACATGATGTGCAGTAACGAGCTCCTGTGATGACACATCCTACTTGCTATTCTACACTTTATCATGTATGGAACAACTGAGAGCAATGTTTTATTGCCAACATTATTTTTCAATAGGAAAAAATATAGCTAATATACAGCATCAACTTAAAATGACAAAATTTTGAATACATTTTTTAACCTTCTCACCAAATTTCCTGTTATTAAAAATTAAAAACGGTTTACGATATGTGCACAACTTTTGCGATACGTATATCGCAAGCCGTGG
>NC_085874.1:48596797-48599297 GCF_034702125.1 Engraulis encrasicolus | reverse complement strand
CCTCACTCCCATCATCATCATCATCATCATCATCATCATCATCATCATCATCATCATCATCATCATCATCATCTCTTGTCCTCCTCCACTTCTCTTTCTTTTTCCTCTTCTTTCAAAAAACACAATTTAGCTACGGCCCATTGTCATCATCATCATCATCATCATCATCATCATCATCATCACCATCACCATCACCATCATCATCATCATCATCATCATCATCATCATCATCATCATCATCATCATCATCATCATCATCATCATCATCATCATCATCATCATCATCATCATCATCATCACCATCACCATCACCATCACCATCATGTCTAGCCTTCACTTCTCTTTCAGCTTCCTCCTAAAACACACAATTTAACTACGGCCCATCGCCATAATCATCACCTTCCTCACCTCCACCATCATCCTCCACCAACCCATTATCGTCATCATAGTCATCCTCACCTCCTGTTCCCTTTCTTTCAGCCGTCTTTTTTTAAAACGAGAGGCGAATAAAGAATGGGGGCCAAGGAAACGCTGACATTGATGAAAGACCTGTGAGGATGATGTCTAAGTGGAGTCTAGAGATACTGTATGGCTTTCTCTTTGTGTAAAGAGAGGGGAAAAAAGATAATATAAGGGGCTGATGATGGGATGATCGCACTGATGGGCGAAAACTTCCGCAAGAATAATATGACAAATGAGTCGCACGGCTCATTCAATCAACTAAGCTTACATTACACCACCGCAAGAATGAATCAATGAGTCATGAATTCACTCTAACTACGGTACAGGAAGAAATGAATCAAACTAGTCAGTCAGTCAGTCAGTCAGGCAGTCAGGCATGCGCTCATCACGACTTGACACACAATGAATCACTCTCCTCATTCCTGGGCAGTGAAGTCACCTGTGGATGGAGAAACCAACCCGTGGTATTCCATCCTGAAGTTATAGAGCCGAGATGAAGAAAGAGAGGGACAAACAAACATGGGTTATATTGTCCGGAGTGTGTGTCTCTGTGTGTCTCTGTGTGTCTCTGTGTGTCTCTGTGTGTCTGCCTGTGTGTCTGCCTGTGTGTGTACGTGTGTGTCTGTGCGTGTACGTGTGTGTCTGTGCGTGTACGTGCGCGACTGATGTTTGCTGAAGAACACAGGAGTTGTTTTATCTGTCCAACTCACAGTGAGTGAATGGAAGCTGAAGAGCTCCTATTAAAGGGAGTGCGTGCGTGCGTGCGTGCGTGCGTGCGTGCGTGCGTGCGTGCGTGTGTGCGTGCGTGCGTGTAGGGCTACTGACAGCTTTTTGCCGGTCCCGGCCAGGAAAAAGTCATTTGCAAGGGCCCCCGATCCAATACATACAATGTAATGAGGACCCAATTTGGGGCCCCCTCTTTCCCTGGGCCCGGGACAACTGACCCCTTGGCGCTCCCTGTCTGCTTCCTTGTGTGTGTGTGCATGTGTGTGTGCGTATATGTGTGTGCGCGTACATGTGTGTGCATGCTTGTGTGATTAATCCGAGTGTGTTTATGACTCCTCTCCTCTTCTTAACAGTCATCCGCAGGCTAAAAAACAGTGGTTGTGTGTGGGGGGAGAGAAAAAAAAAATCATTTTGACAATTATTGAAAATTACACACAGGCTGATTTTGTTTAGCCTTATCGTAATTGGATCATCAGTCATGTCCTCAGCGTCGTCTCCGGGGGAGATGGCTTCATGATTGATTTCTTTTGCTGTGTGTGTGTGTGTGTGTGTGTGTGTGTGTGTGTGTGTGTGTGTGTGTGTGTGTGTGTGTGTGTGTGTGTGTGTAGGGGTGGAGTTTCAATATGTAGTTGGCCTACTTGGCTTTATTGCAAATACAGATAGATTGTTATGTTTTTTTTTGTGATAGCAGAGTGAAAATTAATTTTCGATGGCGAGAAAGAAATCTCATTTGGTCCCGTCTTGCTTACTGTGGTCTATTTCACACAGTGTTGCAGTTGCAGTGAGAAGTTGACAAAATGGATATCTTCAGCAATAGGGCAGGAGTCTGGATCTTGTCAACGTCTTGTCACCGCTTGAACTATGACCTTCTCTGATGAAAGAAAAAAAATCAGGGAGTGCTTCTAAAGATTTTCAATATGGTAGCGAAGATAAATCATGCCACGTGTCACCAATGCAACAAGCCAAAATGTTGAGTTCTCATTATGTCATAAGGACTTTGCTGGATTTTTAACACAGAGTTCTATCGGAGCTATAGAATGTTCTAGTGAAATTCCAGAAGAACTGGGAACAGGTCCGTAGTCCTATGGCTACCATAGGATTGCATCGTAGAACTTAACATCATGTGGATTCTGGAACAATCTCCTGATGACCTGTGTTCTACCTCATCAATCATCTCTAGTGATACTAGTAGCCGAGACGCCTGACCCCTGTGATGGAGAGAGAGTGATGAGAGGATATTAACCCTATTCAGACTTTGGCATTCCTGGGCCTGGGGGTGGGGGGGGGCTCTTTTTACCCCCCCCCCCTTGAC
>NC_085874.1:48581797-48584297 GCF_034702125.1 Engraulis encrasicolus | reverse complement strand
GCATTGGCAAAATAAGCACATTCATGCACCGTTTCTTCATTGGTGGCTGGGCACCGCGGCTGCATCCTCTTCTTCGTGGCATGGCACAGGTAAGATAATGCTGCTAACCTCACGTACTAGGCTACAAGACGCACGGTACATTTTGTGTCAGGCATTTCGCAAATTGGTGTTTTGAATAGCATATCTTTTCATCTCAGATGTATCTTGTAGGTTATAACTTGAATTCTCTCGCTTCGTTTCATCCAAGTGGATTGCATTGTTGTTTCAGCCACGTCTGCACAATGTAGGCTATTGTGAAATATAATTCTATATCTTATCTTCTGTTTACATGTCCAATATGTTCATTTGTACTGTATTATTATTGACCACTTATGTTACCAGTCCATCACTGCTACCTGTCCTGTCTTGCACTTTCTGTCTGTCTGTGTCAGTCCTGTCTATGTCCTGGCATGGTAGAGAGAAAACGTCGTTTCCCTTGTATGACCATAAATAAAGTGACAATAAAAGCTGACGTGACATACCGGTACTTCAATGTTTCAAATCGGTGTTGCATTACATTGCACATGTAGAAACACATAGGACAGAATGTCAGTTACATACTTTGATTAAATAATTTTGATTTGATTAAATAAATCATTTGAGAAGATGACCTTCACAAGAGAAAGAAAAGCACAGCAAACCTGTTATTTATCTTTTATTGTTTTTATTGTTTAGTAATTGCAGGTTCATCAGTCAGGTGGTCAGCACCCAAACTAAAACCATGAGTCATGGTGGCCAGGATGACGTCCAAGAATTGCATCCCAGCAGCACAGGTAAATACATGACTAGTAAGTTGGGATGAGTGTTATTTTCTGACATTTTACATCACATTTTAATTCAGACAATATTGCCAAGGGAGTTAATTATTCAGTACTGTACCAGTACATTACAATGCATGGCTAGATTCATTTAAATAGCATGTTTGTCTCTTCTTTTTTTCTAATTAGATGGGGGAGCCAACATGAAGAGGTGTCCAGAGAGGCTTCTTTCGCTTTGGCTTTGCAGCAGCACCAGGACCTCACCATCAGTGATGCTGTTCCCCTCATCCATCGGGCCTACCCTTACATTCCTCCCCTGATGCACTGATCACCTGTACCAGTTGTTGGAGTTTTCAGAAGGGCTCTAAATTAACTTTTTTTATTCACTAGTAGCCAAAATGGCTAGTATGTTAATCTCCAAACATACCGGTACATTAAATAATGGGTCAAAGTGCCAAGTATGTTTTCTTTTCTACCAGCAAAACTTAATTTTCCCAGCATTTGGCTGGTTGGCTGGTGAGCCCTGGTTGTCATTGATGGTGAGTAGTTGTGATAATAAATAACTGAAATGATGAAGTCCATCCAGACATGTCTTGCTTATTTTATTGTACTAATACAACAACGTAGAACATTTTCTGTGAAAGCCCAACTGGGAAACTCCAACTCCCATTGACATTGTGACACAGCACACAAGTGTTCACTGCACGAAATTGCATTTATGCTTCACCCGTGCAAGGGGGCAGCCCCCAACGGCGCCCCAAGGGAGCAGTGTGGCGGTACCATGCTCAGGGTATCTCAGTCATGGAGGAGGATGGGGGAGAGCACTGATTACTTGACTCCCCCCACCAACCTGGTGGGTCGGGAGTCCAACCGGCAACCTTTGGGATACAAGGCTGACACTCTAACCACTTACCCATGACCGCCTGTCAATCTTCAGTCTAGTCTAACTAATTATATTGTCTCCACTAAATGTATATCTCAGGTGACATGGGTATACTGGTATGGGGATAGTGCTGTATGTAAATAATATTAACCCATTTCAGCCGGCACCAAAATGCCAGCTAATTGCCTATGCCCTTTTTAAGAAAGGTGTCCTCATGCTATAAAAAAACCCCCAAATAACTAAATAAGTCTCTGAAGCACATACAGACATGATATGAGTTTTAAAAGCTAAGACCATCCTCTTGCATTAGAAGATGTTAATTCAGCTCTAACATGCCCACATTTTTAATCTAAAAAAATCTAATATGTCATGCCTAAATGCTGTGTCGCTCCAGGCACCTAGGTCAATACAACGAGTACACAGCATCCAGCATCAATGGGTTTACTATTACAGGCCTAGTTCAGATAACCATTTATTAATATAAATAAGTACTTGCATGTCTATTGTACATGTCCACCCCACAATAGATATCCCCTCCCATCACCTACAAACCCTTGAAATGTATTTGTACTTTGTGTCTAAAAATAAAGTATTTGAGCCATTGAATGAACTGATTACTACATTGAGTTGGTGTGATTAAGAGGTTGAAATCGGCTAAACTTGACTTGGTGTGCTGGACCTCTGGCTCTTCCATACATCCAATGTGTCATGACATCAGATCATCGCTCTTCTCATCTGGAGAAACAGAAAGATAACACTTAGTTGACACTTATCCAAAGCAACTTCGTTACTCACAGTGAATTGTTAACTGTTCCTGCAG
>NC_085874.1:48561797-48576797 GCF_034702125.1 Engraulis encrasicolus | reverse complement strand
CCGCCTCCTCCGCCTCTTCCTCCTCAAGATGGCTCTCTGTGTGAGTAACTGTGGCGCCCAGTAGGGGAGATGGGGCTGCCAATAGCTCTCACTATATGAGACCAAGTGTCTCCATTAAGCATAATGCCACAGCAGCCTGAGCAGCCTGCCTCCCCCTGCCTGCATCCCCCATTCATTCTTCTCCTCTGCTGTTAGGGAATCTCTAGTCCGTGCTGCTTTCCTATTCATGGATGCGATATCTGCATTGTGCTCCAATGAATAGGTGAGTGGCTTTAGACAGCGGGTGGACCGCTAACAGCTGAAAGGCAACGGTGGATATTTATTAGAGCTGTTTGGGTGTCCCATGCATCTCTTAGCCCTTTTTTGTCTCTCTCAATGCATTTGGTTTGCACTTACCAGAGCCTTTCACAAAAGGGTAGCAAATGCAACAGTGTGTTAAAAGGTAAAATGTTTAAAGGTGTGCCCATTTTGGCTGGTTACCTCCCGTAGACCAGAGCCATAGAATATATAGCACAAAAACGTAGTCAATGTCCCACACAGACATAGGTGAAGATTCTATCAAGCGTCATGTACATTTATTTGAAGCGTTATCATTTGAGACAATGTCACTGGCCTCGTTTACATGTGACATTTAATTCAGAATTAACTCAATTTAATTCAGAATACAGCTTAATTCCACTTTGAAAACGTCATGTAAACACTTCATAATTCTGAATGAAATGAAACTTCAATGTAAACTCAATGGAACTATTTAATTTCGGAATTATTCATTCGGAATTTAAAACGTCATTTATACGTAGCCAATGTCAGACCCTCTGTATGAAAACAAGTGTAATTCAAAGGGATGGTGTTCTCAGGCATCATGACTTTTGGAATGTCTGACCCTGCCTTCAACACAAGTACCCGAGTACTGGGGCCTAGGGATGCAAACGATTAATCGATTAATCGACTTTAATCGATCAATGCATTAATCGATTAAAAAACATTAAGAGACCCAAGTGAAATGGGCATGTGAAGAGTGTGTGTGAAGAGGGGTGTGAATAGTGGGAATATTTAAATCACCTTTGGATTAAAGAATTGAAATAGAATTAATTTAAATGTAGTATTTTATCTCAATTTTTAATAAAAATTTTTAGATTTAAGTAGTGTTTGTCCGAGAAACACTAAGATTTAGTGGAGAAGACGCTGCTTATCAATTAATCGTAAGTCGATTGATAAGACTATCAACTAATGATTAATGAATTAATCGATAATTTGCATCCCTACTGAGGCCTATACTACAAAGCAGGTTCAGGAGTAAAACACGGTAATAAGTAAGACACTAAAGGGCTTAAAGCGCTCAGGAGACTTTGCAGGGTAATATTACTCAGGTGCTTATCTGCACATGTGCTTTTAAACTGAATTTGCCATGTAAAATTAAAGGCTTTTTATATGTTTCGCAAATCTCAGAGTGCCTCTGCTTTTTCCTTCCTTTTTAGGGTAATAGGTAAATCATGTAATAGAAGTGTCTGGAGTCCAAATGAGGACTCTAAACACTTCTATTAGATAATTTACCTCTTCACTGAACCTGTCTTACTCCTGAACCTGCTTTATAGTGTAGGCTCCCAGTACTGCTGTTCAATCCACACACAGAGTCAGGTCTATGAGCCGTTTCCATTAAACGTCTCTTAAAGCAAATGGTAAGAGTTTTCAAATGTGTTCCACATGGCGTACATGTAATGCAAACTCTGCACATTCAAGAGCATTCGTGTTCTTTGCCTTCTGCTCGCTCGCTCGGAACATCTGCGTCGGGGTGATTAATAGTCTGGAGGGGCAATAAATAAGAATGATAAATATGTAATTTAATAATAAACAAATATAACTCTCTTATTGTCCTCCTTGCCTTGCTTAAATCTTCCCAAAGTCGGTCAGTGGATCTTAGCGCTAGGAATAGCAAACTATATGGCCAAGCCTTGGCATTACGCACATGGACCTAAAAACATGCTTGCACACACTGGAATACACACACACACACACACACACACACACACAGACACAGACAGACACAGACAGACACAGACAGACACAGACAGACACAGACAGACACAGACAGACACAGACAGACACAGACAGACACAGACACAGACACAGACACACAGACACACAGACACAGACACACAGACACACAGACACACAGACACACAGACACACAGACACACAGACACACAGACACACAGACACACAGACACACAGACACACACAGACACACACAGACACACACACACACAGACACACACACACACACACACAGACACACACACACACACACACACACACACACACACACACACACACACACACACACAACACACACACACACACACACACACACACACACACACACACACACACACACACACACACACACACACACACACACACACACACACACACACACACACACACACACAGAGACACTCACACACTCACTCACACACTCACAGTCACTCACAGTCACTCACACACACACACACACACACCTCCACCCATCAGTTTTTCTCCTTCAATTTGTCTCTATTCATCATTATTTTTTTATATATCTTTCCCGTCTCAGTTTCACTCTATGCATGTTGTTTTCTGTCTGACGTCCAGATCCTTCTCTTGTCCTGTGTGCCAGTATTCCAGCAGTAACCCATTACTCCATCTCCTCCTCTCATCTTCTCTCTCTCTCCGTCTTACTCCCCCTCTGTCTCAGACTCCTCCTCTCATCTTCTCTCTCCGTCTTACTACCCCTCTCTCACACTCCTTCTCTGTGTGTCTCTCACCGTCTCCCCCCCCCCCTCTCTCTCTCTCATCCTGTGTGCCAGTAGCCTGATGGCTCAGTCTCCTACTCTAATCGCTCTCTGTCTCTCTCTCTCTCTCTCTCTCTCTCTCACTCTCTCTTTCTATATCCACCCCTCTCTCCCTTATTCTCTCTCCCTCTCTCTCACTCCTTCTCTCTTTCTATATCCACCCCTCTCTCCCTTATTCTCTCTCTCTCTCTCTCTCTCCACCCCTCTCTCCACCTCTCTCTCCACCTCTCTCTCTCTCTCTCTCTCTCCCCCTCGCTCTCTGTCCCTCTCTCCACCCCTCTCCCCCCTCTCTCTCCCTCCCTCCCTCTCCCCCCCCCCCTCTCTCTCCCCTCCCTCTCCCCTCTCCTTCTCCCTCCCTCCCTCACCCTCCTCTCCCCCCCTCTCTCCGTCCCTCTCCCCTCCCCCTCCCCCCCCCCCCTCCCTCCCTCCCTCTCCCCTCTCCCCCTCCCTCCCCCTCTCCCTCCCTCCCTCTCCCCCCCGCCCTCCCTCTCCCCGTCCTCTCTCCACCCCTCTCCGTCCCTCTCCCCCCTCTCTCCCTCCCCCCCTCTCCCTCCCCCCCCTCTCTCCCTCCCTCTCCCCTCCCTCTCTCCCTCCCCTCTCTCCCTCCCCCTCCTCATCCTGTGTGCCAGTAGCCTGATAGCTCAGTAGCTCCTCAGTAATTAGTCTCAGTGGTTGATTAGCGGCTAGCGTTGCTGCCGTCGCTAGCGTTGCCAATCATGAGCATTATAGTAATCCCTGCACATCAAACAAACACTGCGGCCCAGCGCAGCACAGCGCAGCACAGCGCAGCACAGCGCAGCACAGCACTCTTCCACAACACAGCACCGCACCGCACCGCACCGCACCGCACAGCCCAGCGCAGCGCAGCGCAGCACAGCGCAGCACCGCACCGCACCGCACAGCCCAGCACAGCCCAGCTCTGTTTCACCAATGGGCCAAGGCAGTATCCATTAGGCCATTCGGTCAGTCTTTCATCAGCTTTTTGGGCGATCTATCGCTTTCCGTTGCACTTTTTTCCCCTCGTTTGCCCTCTTTCATGCTCTTTCTTCTTTTGGAGTACTTCAAGGTTTTTGGAGGATCTATCTTTCTCTCTCTCTCTCTCTGCTCAACGTCCCTCTCCGTTCCCATTTCTCTCTCTGACATAAATGCGTTCTGTTCTTTATTGAGCAGGGGGGTATAAAAGAAATATTCTGCTTTGCTGGCACCCAGAGAATTTTGCTGTATGCTTTGTGCATCGAAGTTGTGAAGTGATAGCCAGACATATTCTTTTTTTTTTTTTGTTCCCTTTCCAGAAAAGAAAAATGGGAATAAATAAGATGAATAAATAAAAATATGCGAGGTAGAGTCTTCTGACAAGGCTTGGCGTGCCGTCATCCTCCTGCTTACCCCCCCCTTCTTCCTCATTCTCTCTGAACCTCCTGCAGCAAAAGTGACAAACATTTTTTTCTTTAATCAGAGACTTCTTAAAGAATCACAGAGTCTCTGCTGTAACACTCCTGTAATGTGCCGTACTTTGTGTGTGTGTGTGTGTGTGTGTGTGTGTGTGTGTGTGTGTGCGGCGCGCGCGGGCGTGCGGGCGTGCGTGCGGGGGTGTGAGTGTGTGGGCGTCTGGAGAGGAGAGGGCAGGAGAGGGCATGAAACAGGGCTCAAGACCAGAGGTGTCAAAAGTGAAGTAAAGTAAAAGTAAATTCATGGTGTTAGTCCAACTCTACCACATAACATCACATAGCTGTTCCACCATTTACTCCATTGTTTCCTGAAGTAGATAGACTGTGTTGTTAATGGAAAAACACACTAAAAACCCACCCACAAAATCGACTAAAAACACAACTAAGAACCCACATACAAAAAGTTGAGTTTTCCCAGGCCCAGGAAAAGTGGAGGCTCAGAGTTGGGACCCCCCCATTGCATTTGATGTATTTGAGAACGAGGCTCCTTTCAGTTGATTGTGTCCCGGGCCCCGTCAAAGCTGTCAGTGGCCTGTAAACATTAACATTATCATTATCATTAAAGGGACACTGTGCAGGAACTGGTCAAAAAAGGTACTGCAATTATGCTGCTGATTGAATGTATGAAAAGTGATTTTTTTCCAGTCATAATGAATACTTAGAATTTGATGGTGGTGGTAAGTATTAATGAAAAAGGTAACATTAGTGAATGGGCAGCATGAATTCTGGAAATAAACAACTAAAAATCTCACACAGTGTCCCTTTAATGAAAGTCTGGAGAGACGGGACTTGTTTCAGGACACAAAGAGGAGATTAAAGGGTCCAGTACATGGAGAGCAGAGAGATGAGTAGGAAGGGAAGATGACAAGAGCTGAGCAACGCTGAGAAATGAGCCATATAGTGCTTTATTTGATGGTGTCTGCTGATATGTGTGTGTTTGTGTGCAGAGTAGAGTTGAGTGCGTTTTCACCCTCAGGAGCAGACAGTGTGTGTGTGTGTGTGTGTGTGTGTGTGTGTGTGTGTGTGTGTGTGTGTGTGTGTGTGTGTGTGTGTGTGTGTGTGTGTGTGTGTGTGTGTGTGTGTGTGTGTGTGTGTGTGTGTGTGTGTGTGTCTTGTGTGTGTGTCTTGTGTGTGTGTCTTGTGTGTGTGTCTTGTGTGTGTGTGTGTGTGTGTGTGTGTGTGTGTGTGTGTGTGTGTGTCTGCAGTCTCCTAGCTGGTCTCTCAGGGCTTGTAAAGCAAATCAGATATGCGACCACAGGACACGGTGGTTTCCAGAGTGTGGTGTGCAAAGCTATACTTTGTGGCTTCCCTGCGCCGTACACAGCTCAGCGTATGGCTTTTCACACACACCCCCAAATTACACGCCTCTCCCCCAGTCCCCACTCTCTCACTCTCACTCACTCACTCACTCGGCCTCAGTGTCTGTCTCGCTCTCTGTCTCGCTCTCTGTCTCGCTCTCTGTCTCGCTCTCTGTCTCGCTCTCTTTCTCGCTCTCTGTCTCGCTCTCTGTCTCGCTCTCTGTCTCGCTCTCTGTCTCGCTCTCTGTCTCGCTCTCTGTCTCGCTCTCTGTCTCGCTCTCTTTCTCGCTCTCTTTCTCGCTCTCTTTCTCGCTCTCTGTCTCACTCACTCACTCGGTCTCTGTCTCGCTCACTCACTCGCTCTCTGTCTCGCTCTCTGTCTCTGTCTCGCTCTCTCCTTGCATATGTTTTCTCTTTTTCTTTTCGCTTTCTTTTTCTTAATCCATTCTCCCTTTCTCTTTCCACCTCAGCAAGTGGTACTTTTCCAGATTGCGGTCGTCCGTATTCTGCAGATGCACTGTACTGTAGTGTTCCATAGGAAGTCTCATAGCTCCAGATTTTTGATGTCTTTCCTCTCTGCGTATGTGTGTGTGTGTGTGTGTGTGCGCGTGTGTGTGCGTGTGTGCGTACATTTCATAAAGTGTGTGCGTTTGTGTGTGTGTGCGTTTGCGTTTGTGTGCGTGCGGGCATGCGTGTGCGTGCGTGCATACATTCATAAAGTGTGTGTGTGTGTGCATGCATGCATGCATTCATGAAGTGTGTGTGTTAGAGGGTGTGTGCGTGCACGCTCATGTGCGCGCTTTAGTGTGTGTATGTGTGCGTGTGCGTGTGTGTGTGCGTGTGCGTGTGTGTGTGTGTGTGTGCGCGGTAGTGTGTGTGCGCGGTAGTGTGTGTGCGTGCATTTTGGAGATAGTGAGACTGTGAGATCATTAATGGGATCTGCAGAGCCTATTTGTGGCGTGCAGCTCTTTTGTCTGCACATACAGAGACAGATGGGAGAATAGAATAGAATAGCAATAGCAACAGCCGAAACAACACAGCAGACACAAGACAAGAGGATATAAAGTCTACACAGGGCTCCATATACCACAAGACATATAAAGCTCATACCACCGTACACAGGGCTGCTGACAGCTTTTAACTGGGCCCAGGACAAAGTTGTATGAAAGGGACCCCCGCCCTAATCCAATACCTACAATGTCATGGAAACCCTATTTTGGGCCCACTCTCTCCGCCTGGGCCCAGGACAGATTACCCCTTTGCCCCCCCATGACCATACAATACACAAGGCCTATAACAGGCAGAGGGATCAGGGATACAAGTCGACACCGCGGCCTCAGCTGCTAGCCTCACATGTGCGGAGTCTGCTAGCACGTAGAGTAGGTGCTCTAATTTGGCATACCACAAACGCTTTCCTTAATGGAAAAATAACACTTGCACCACTGCACTGATCCTCTTCGTTAGTTCATTAGGCTCACAAAGGCTTTTGTTTTGGAGGGGGGCGGGGGTGTTGTCGTGGGGGGTATGGCTGTTGAAAGTGGGATAGGGTGTGCACGTGGATGGGCTTGGCTGGGATAGTATAGGGGAGGGGTTCCCAGCCTTTCCCAACTTGGGGCCCACTTGAAATGTTCCCAAAATGTTCGGGGCCCACCTCTGACCCAATAAACAATAAAACTCAAATTAATCAACAGCAAAGCACACAAAAAATATGATATAGATTTTTATAAAATGATTTCAATGCCCACTTTGAATACCTTTAGGGCCCACCAGTTTGAGAATCGCTGGCATAGGGGAGGGAATGCATGGTAGAATGCAGGTTTACATGGAGCTCCCCTGACAATATAAGGTAATTGCATTGCACATGTACTTCTCTGAGATTGCTTTACAAAACATGTCATTTTTCATGTGAAACTCAGGGCTGATGGTGTTCAGGCTCCATGCCTGATTTCAGGCTTGACAGAGTTTGCAAAAATAAAAACATTGATAGTAATTAGCCATTAGGTTATTCTTATCTCAGAAAGTGATATAGGTTCAGGGTTTTCTTCTACTATCAGGCTTGAATAATGGTCATACACAGGCTATTAAATGTTTGTATAATGTGTCAAAATAGGCCTACGTTACGTCACTATGCAGTATCTTGTCGATGTCGTTAGAGCAGGGGGAAAAGTTCAGGCTCAGGATTTGTTTTCACCATCACCCCTGGAAACTGGGTAAAATGTAAATGATATCGGGGGCCGGATAAGACGGCCTCAGGGGGTCGTAAACGGGCCGCGGGCCATAGGATCCCCACCCCTGGCACACGGTGTAATGAGGAGGCAAGGCATGATGCCTCATGGAGTAGGTAGGTAGGTAGGTAGATAGGTGGGTGGGTAGATAGGTGGATGGATGGATGGATGGGTAGGTAGATAGATAGATAGACTTTAATAGATAGAAAGACTTTAATAGATAGATAGATAGATAGATAGATAGATAGATAGATAGATAGATAGATAGATAGATAGATAGATAGATAGATAGATAGATAGATAGATAGATAGATAGATAGATAGATAGATATATAGATAGATAGATAGATAGATAGATAGATAGATAGACTTTAATAGATATATAGATAGATAGATAGACTTTAATAGATAGATAGATAGACAGACAGACTTTAATAGATAGATAGACTTGAATAGATGAGAGTAGATGGGTTGAGTTAGAATGGGATGCTGATGGAGTGGCTGGCTGGCTGGCTGGCTGGCTGGGCGTCTTGCTCGTAATGCGATCCAGCAGCCGGCCATCTGGTAACTTTACACACCCCATCATGTTGTTACTATCTAGTTTAGCTGCCCTCTGGCCCAACCAGCGCTGGGGAAACGGGTGCTAAAGCAAAGCAGTGTTTACCCAACAGCACTCTGAATGCATACCCATGGGGAGGTGTGTGTGTGTGTGTGGGGGGGTAGTAGATTGGGGAGGGAGGGAGCCAATCTGCCCTGCCCTCAGGGGGCAGTTTAAGGGAGGGGGATAGAGGGTGGTTTTGTTGTGTGGGTGTGGGTCTCTCTCTCTCTCTCTCTCTCTCTCTCTCTCTCTCTCTCTCTCTCTCTCTCTCTCTCTCTCTCCTTTGTAGGTTTGTCTTTTTACTCCAGGGTTTGGGCATAAAATCTTATCTGTTGCCGTTTTGTTGCTGGGCGTGTGTGTGTGTGTCTGTGTGTGGATGTTTGTGCGCTTGTGCTGGTTGGGCTTGTGTTCTTGATTGGGTTTTTATGACACCCTAACCCCCCCATACCCCCCCCCCTCACTTTACAAAAGTGTGGGTTTCAAACCTAGATAAAAACACACATCTCTCGAGCTTTTACTGCCTTTGATTGATATCCCTCAGTCTCCAGTCTCTAGTCTTGGAACACAGCACAGCACAGCGCGTCATTACTGTTTTTTTCCCCCCTTTTCTTTTTTTTTTGTTTTTCCAGAACACGCCAATAAAAATGTGTGCATGTTAAAAAAAATAAATAACTTATAGCGTGTCTTTCATTAACGCAGGGTAGTTTATTTATTTATCTATTGAAATCATGAAAGGGATCTGTCTCTCTATCTATCTAATTGAAATCCTGTTGTATGATGGCCTGCCCGGCCCCTCTATGCCTCCTCCCCAAAGTAACGATTTATTTATGGGACTAGGATCGAGGCCTGGAGGTGGGGTGGTTGGGGTTCGGTTGATGTTAGAAGAGGGGGATTGGAAGACTTTGCCTGAATTCCTAGCGAGCATTAGAAATGAATAAATAAAATGTGTGCTAGTGTGTGTTTGGGGTTGGAAAGGGGTTGGTTAGAATTTGCCAACATGTCTTGGCTCTGTATTCCTTCCATGGCATGCTCTTTGTTGTGTGTGTCTGTGTGCGTCTGTCTGTTGTGTGTGTGTGTGCCTGTTGTGCGTCTGGTGTGTGTGTGTGTGTGTGTGTGTGTGTGTGTGTGTGTGTGTGTGTGTGTGTGTGTGTGTGTGTGTGTGCCTGTTGTGCGTCTGGTGTGTGTGTGTGTGTGTGTTGTGTGTGTACCTTCCCTTCTCTCCCTGTGTGATTGTCTTTTGCTCTTGTAAGGTACTAACACATGCATACATTTTCTTTTTCTCCCTTTTCGGGGAATTTAGTGTGTGTGTATGCGTGTGTTGGCGTGTCTGTGTGTGCTTGTGTTTTGTTGTATGTGTGTGTTTGTTGTGCGTGTGCGTGTGTGTGGATGCCTGTGTGTGTGTGTGTGTGTGTGTGTGTGTGTGTGTGTGTGTGTGTGTGTGTGTGTGTGTGTGTGTGTGGATGCCTGTGTGTGTGTGTGTGTGTGGATGCCTGTGTGTGTGTGTGTGTGTGTGTCTGTGTGTGTGTGTGTGTCTGTGTGTAGGCGTCTGTGTGTGTGTGTGCGCGCGTGTGTGTGTGCGCGTTGAGGAACTGTGACAGGCAGGGGGATAGGAGGGTGGTGACATTGTGCGTGTGTGTGGATGCCTGTGTGTGTGTGTCTGTGTGTAGGCGTGTGTGTGTGTGCGTGCGTGTGTGTGTGCGCGTTGAGGAACTGTGACAGGCAGGGGGAGAGGAGGGTGGTGGCATTGTATTCTTCTCGTTGTCTCCCGTCCTCCTGAGGGGATGCCTTGTACCGCACTCTCTCCCACAAGAAGCCACTCACTCTCTGACGCTCTCAAAAACAAACACTGAAGACTTGAGAGTTCAGGGCCACAAAAAGACAACAACGTTTTAAAGGGGGAATTTTGGTTGACGTAAAATCATCATTACTTTGGCTTTCTGTTCAAAGTCACAGTTAGATTTGTAAGGAAAGTGTACTGTAAGAGGGGTTTATTGACCGTGAACACAATGATAAACCGGTAGCGTGCACAAACTGTATTTAGCATAGATTTAACAAAAATAAACTTTCCGTTTCCTTTCCTCATACCCAGTCATTTGAAGGCATCCGTTTGCTACATTACAATACATTACATTACACATTCATCCAAAGCGACTTAATTATTTACAGGCTATTGGTTACAGTCCCTGGAGCAATGTGAGGTTACATGGAGGTGTCTTGCTCAAGGGCACGTAAGTCATGGAGGGGGGGGGGAAGTGAGTGGTAAGGGTGGGGGGATAGAACCTGCAACCCTGTGATCTACAGTTCAACGCCCTAACCCAGTGGTTCTCAACCGTTTTTGAACAAACGCCCCCTGGACCTCATCATAAGCCTGCCAAGCCCCCCTTACTAAAAAAGACTCGAAATGGACTAATGCCCCCAATGACAACTAAGCACAGAACCTTTTCAACTGTATCCTTCTCAACGCCCCCCCGTGGGCCCTCAAACGCCCCCCTGGGGGGCTGTACCACCCCCGCTGAGAAACACCACCCTAACCCATTACATCACGGCTGCCCTATACAAAAGTTACAGGCATAATAAATACAGAGAACAGGGTCAAGAGCTGCATGGTTGGAATGGATCTCACCTGACTTTTCCTTTTAAATTCAGGTTGAGTGCATTCCAGTACAGGCGCGGAGTGGCCGTCGGGAGATCGGGGACTTGTCCCGGTGGGCCGCGGCCGTGAAATGTAATAATGCGGCCGCTCTGCGTTCTTGACCGGCCCTGTACTTTTAAGGTCGAATTTAAACTCGTGTACTGACTTCCAACTTTCCGCTTCCCCATATATCAAGTAAGCTAGCTGACTAGTTAGTATTTATACCGTATACCAGACGGCAATACCTCACTGACGGTGTCAAGTAAGTAAATTGGCCACACCCCTTCGCTACTGATAATTTTCATACACCGTAGATCGCGGAAGTTTACAAGATCTTAGTAACACAGTTTCGTTTTCAGTATTTGAAGAACCTGTGATATGTAGATTGGTTACCAAAGGATGGAAATATTAATAAATTATGAGTTATTTTCCGATTTCCACACGACTGTTACAGTTTACAGTCTGTCCAGTCCAGATGCACTTGCTCTGTGGTTATTGAATTGGGTTACGAACAGACTCCACCAAGTGGTAAGGAAGAGAACTGCACCTAACAGAAGCAATGGGGTTTGTTTTGATTTGTTAGAACTACCAGTATATCTCCTTATAGTCGAAATAATATTATTATCATACATATATTTATATGTGGTACATTTAGGATGTAGCCTATGTCTGAATAAATGGAACAAAATAATTACCACACAAGATTCTGATGTGACCAGTGCTGGGTGTGTAGGCTAAGCTGTGGATTAAAGTAGAGTGATTGCAAGAAACAAAGACATTTGCTGCGACGAAGACAGCGTTTTAAGGTAGGCCTACACCGTTTGGAATACATTTTGTTGACTTATGGTTGAGCTTTGAAGTAGCTAGGTTTGGCTTATTTGCTGCATGGTGGGTTTATTGCACAATGTAGACAGACTTTCTGTAAGCTATAGGCTACTATACTATATTTTGTAAGCCTACTCTTCTAAAAATCCCCATACTCAAAACTTTGTGCCCATGCTCATCCTGTCTTCCTTAAACGATATTTCAATTTCAAACGGTCAAAAATGACTGTGGAGTGCACATTTGCATGGAGCAGTAGCGTGATGTAGCCTAACCTGGTAGGCCTATGAATGCTTTGGACTGTGATGATGGCTCCAGTGGTGTAGTCTACTTTTTGAAGTGGATATACTGTATATTTGAGCATTTTTTGATGTGTACTGTATATATTTGTGCTATTGTAAATAATGGATCAATCAATTTTAAGTGGTTATACTGTAATCCCTGAAATTTTGAAATGGGTGCGTACCAGCGTTTTACGTAGACTACACCACTGGCTGTGCATTTCATCAAGGTGTAGGCTACAATTCTCCACTTCAGGTTGATATTTTGACAACACTAATGTTCACATGTAGTACGACTGCAGATTTCGTGGCTTTTGTCTTTTTGGTTAGGAAACCATGTTGTTCGCTTTGGTTTTTTTTCTGTTTTTTTTTTTATTTTTTAAAGAGGGCCGCCAAGGGGAAAATTATCCCGGTGGGAAAAGGTGGGCCACTCCGCCCCTGTTCCAGTATGTTAAACATTAGCTTGGGAGACGGGGCCCTAGTTGTGTGGGTGAGCGCAGCAGGCAGATTAAGTATGTGGTTGCGTGTCAATGTAAGTGCATCTAATCCACATTGTGCTTTGGGTGTCTGCTAGTTAGACGGAGCCGGGGAAAAGAGCCTTTGTTCATGCCAGACCAGTGAATAACATAAAATCCCTCTTTCAAAATATGTATATTTTTATGGGCTTTTTGTGGCTTAATTTCAGACAGTACAGTGGAGAGAGACAGGGGACAAATGGATAGAGAGAGATGGGGAAGGATTCGGAAATGATCTTGGGTTGGAATAAAACCCCGGTCTCTGGTGTTATGGCAAGCCCTCCTAGTGACGCAACACCTTCTGTGTTGCTTCTAGTCAAGCCAAGAGCAATGCAATTATCGTTTCTGATTTCCCGAAAAATCTGGAACTCCACCCACTTTGTCGGACAGCAGTAAACCTAGGGAGGCGGGTCAACCATGCCATTTGGGAAACATTAATTGTTATGCTCTTGGTCAGACCAAGTCTCGAAGAGATTTGAAAGTCGATATTAATCAGGCTACAACGTCTTAGCCCACTGAGCCACAGTAACACCCCCCCCCCCCATAGAAAACCTTTTGTTTTCACTTAACACAATTACAATTTAAATTCTACAGTACCAGTACATGCGTTCAATGGGCTTGAAACATCCCACTATCCCACTTTACTATTAGCACACATGAGACTACAACAATTACAGCATGAACCAGGAAAGTAAAATCACTAATGCAAACCAGTGCAGTTTTTAAAAGCTAAAAGCTATCACTCCCTGCTGTTATAGTGGAGTTCCCCTCTTGCTCCTTTTATCTGCTAAATGGGCGCTCTAAACTAAAGGACCACACAAAGAAAGATCTGCCTCTAGTCTCGTCTCGTCTGCAAACCATTAACCCAGCGCGTTTTCCCCTCTTTCAAAGTGCGCAACTCGCCTCAGAAGCCACAGAAATGTCTAATAAAACATTGCTGGAGAAATGAGTCATATGTGTGTATTGGTATGGTCTTTGTGTGAGAGAGAGCGATCGAGAGGCAAAGAGACTGACACGCACAGACAGGCTCACAGATAGGCGCACACTGACGCACACCAGATTCGTTGGAAGAACTCCTGTCATACGGGTATTACCACTGACTTTTGCCAAGTTATAGACGCACGCACGCACACACGTACGCACACATACAAGACACAGCAATATTATTTTCGTCTCAGAACTGACTCATACAGTATATGCACAT
Organism: Engraulis encrasicolus; assembly: GCF_034702125.1. Taxonomy (NCBI): domain Eukaryota; kingdom Metazoa; phylum Chordata; class Actinopteri; order Clupeiformes; family Engraulidae; genus Engraulis; species Engraulis encrasicolus. The sequence goes on along the minus strand of NC_085874.1, from coordinate 48,562,943 downwards.
TGCCATTGTCCCTCTGCTGGGTCCATGTATGAGCGGTGCAGATAGAACGAGTTTACACAGTCCCCTAAAGGAGTGATTCCCAACCTTTTTCTTCAGGGACCCATATTTTTACCATTGTAAGCTTTGGTGACCCAATCGCACCAGAGGGAGTCACATGATACTCCCCCAACCCCCCCCCCCCGCTTAAAGACGGCCCATTTATAAGGACTGGTAATGTATTCAACAACGACATCTTTGTCAGTAGCATTTCCCTATTAATTCTATGACCAAAAGGTGCAATGCCTCTCTCATTGCAATTCCACATTCAGTGGGTCGGTAACACTTTAGAATAACACTTAAGAATAACACTTTAAAAAGCTTTATAAACACTTACTTTATAAACACCGGTAGTTACTTGAAGAGGGCCCATTTATAAGGACTGGTAATGTATTCAAATTATGGTACAACAGCAACAGCTCAAAGCAACAACGACATCTTTGTCTGCTGCATCTCCTTCAATTCTACGACTGAAAGGTGCAATGCCGCACTTTCAAATGTTTGTAAACGAGTAAGAAATATTAACACTATATAAAAATATATTAACACTGCAGACACAGTGAAGGCACTTTTTTTAAGGGACTCTTATTCTAAAGTGTTACCAGTGGGTCTCCTCCCCCAATACTTTGAAGAGGGGGCGTCACATATGGGGCCCCAATGACCCCCATTTTCCTAGGGCCCATAAATATACATCGAAACGTCCCTGTGTGTCCCATTGTGCTTCTCCGTGCCACCATACATGTGGCGTGGTGCCGTGCCATCGTGTGCCCTGCTGTACCAGTGTTGTGCCAGGCAGGGCAGAGAATACCGAACAGATGCAACCCCCCGCCGCGATGACCAGCGCTTGGAGTGTGTGTGTGTGTCTGTGTGTGTGTGTGTGTGTGTGTGTGTGTGTGTGTGTGTGTCTGTGTGTGTGTGTGTGTGTCTGTGTGTGTGTGTGTGTGTGTGTGTGTGCCTGGGTGTGTGTCCCTGTGTGTGTCCCTGTGTGTGTGTGTGTCCCTCTGTGTTTGTCCCTGTGTGTGTGTGTGTGTGTGTGGCCGCCTGATGTCCCCCTCCTTCAGGGTCTGGCAGTCTCGTCACACGCATGAGAGCTCAAGGCAGACCTGCTAT
>NC_085874.1:48554297-48556797 GCF_034702125.1 Engraulis encrasicolus | reverse complement strand
ACACACACACACACACACACACACACACACACACACACACACACACACACACACACACACAGGGATAAATCTTTACTCCCCTACCCTCCCGTGTGTTTGGACAGTGTAACTCAACTTGGCCTTGAACACACGCACACACGCACACACGCACACACGCACACACACACACACACACACACACACACACACACACACACACACACACACACACACACACACACACACACACGTGCGCACACACACACGCACACAGGAATAGCTTTGTGCTATTCTTGTGTTTGAAGAGTGTAATGTACCACACACACACACACACACACACACACACACACACACACACACACACACACACACACACACACGCCGCACGTTCACGCACAGGCCCGTGCGGTAAGTAAACCGAAAAGGTTATGGAACCATAAACACTCCCAGCTGACCTCGCGACCCCGCACTGCGGTCGGCTGAACACAGAAGCTGGGGCCAGGACTGAACTGGGCATCTGGCATAGCGGGCATTTCCCGGTGGGCCCCGCACCCTCGTGGGCCCCTATGGCTACAGGGTTGGACTGGCCATCTGACATAGCGGGCATTTCCCGGTGGGCCCCGCACCCTCATGGGCCCCTGGCCATCTTGCATAGCGGGCATTTCTGGGTGGGCCCCGCACCCTCATGGGCCCCTGGCCATCTTGCATAGCGGGCATTTCCCGGTGGGCCCTAAACCCTTGTGGGCCCCTATTTTCAGAAATGTAAAAAAAAACCCCACTGTGAATCAGTTCTGCGATGCTAGTTATGAGAGGCCCCTTTACGGGTGAGGCCATTTCGTCGTGTGCAGTGTCCAGTGTGCCGTGTTGACTTGTGTGCTGTGGAGTTCTGTGTCCCAGTGACAATGGGAGTTGGAGTTCCCCATTTGGGCTTTCACTTTCACGTCACTTAAACCAAACGTGCCCAGGTCCTATTTCTCCCCCAGACCAGCTAAGTATGAGGGGGGCCCCTTTAAGCCATAAGTGCCTGGGCCCTATTTCTCCCCCAGTGCAGGCCTGTAGGTGACTGTTTGGGTTGGCTGGTTTATCGACCCGGTGTCTGAAATTGGGCACAGCGGAATGGCCTCTGCTCTGAGCAGGGGGAGCGGACTGCTGTCTCTGTTTACAGTCACACTGGTCAGTTTCCTAAACAGCAAGCTGTAGTGTAATTGCTAACACATTTATGTGGAGTGGAGTGGACAACATGGGAATTGGTTTTGGTCACGTCTGCCAAAGAGGTCGAGTTTTTTTTTCTTCTTCTCCCTTGTTGCTTGCTTAGTTGGTTGGTTTGTTCGATATGTGTCCAAGTCAAAATGCTCTGAGATGAATTCTGATGACTTGTTCAGTATGGATCAGATTCTGATCAAGTTTAGAACTGATTAGGGATGCAAGATGTGAAAAATTTCGGCCGATACTGATGTCCGATATTGATTTTGACCGATAACCGATATTAACCGATTCCAATGTTTGTTTTTTTTTTTTAAAGAGATAACATTTAATACAGACTGACAATGATGCAAACAAACTTATTTCCAAAACACTTCTTAACTCCCTGTGATAAAATTAGATAAAAAATAGAGACAAACTAGAAGACAAACAATGAAAGTCACCGTCAAGTCCAATCTTTTAGAACCGTAACATAAAAAAACATCAGCGTTAACATCGGCCCAGTTTTACCCATTGGACCGATCTCCGATGTGTTGAGAAATGTCAAATATTGACCGATACATCTGGCCGATGCATCGTGCATCCCTAGAACTGATAATCAGTTCTAGACGGACCAGTGACTTGTATTTGACAATGATCTGTCGGTGTGGACTCATGTTGCCTAGTAGAGGTAGAGGTCTGTGCTCTCAGTTTCTTTACAGACTGTGCTGCAATAATAGAATTGAAATGGAACTAGGCGTGTAAATCACAGCCTTCATTTCGATTCGATATCGATTTCTTAGGCCAACGATTCGATTATTTTCGATACTTAAGAATGAATGAATGAATGAATGAATGAATGAATGAATGAATGATTTTATTTGACATCTTCAGTCCATATAAATAAAATAAATACATGATTGAGTTTAATATAAACCGCACCACATACTTAAATTTAAAAAAATAACAGAGAGTCAGGATATCACAATAAAGCTCGAAAGCTTATTTCCATTGTGGTCCTTGGTGTTTAGTGGTGTTAATGGCAGCAGTTGTTAAAATGACAAGAGTAGCACTGGGACCAAACTATAACACATTAAATACATAGCATACACATAACACATATTCTTTCCACTTAAAGTAAAATACTACACTGACTGATCTCTAAACCATTTTTTCAAAGCCCATTTAAAACCTTCTAGGCTATTGATCATCTTAATATTACCTGGTAACCTATTCCACAAGCTAGATGCAACATATAAAAATGAGTCCTTCCCTATGTTGGTATTGACTCTTGGGGGAACAAAATCTGTGGAACTCCCCCTAGTGGAGTAACTGTGTA
>NC_085874.1:48531797-48534297 GCF_034702125.1 Engraulis encrasicolus | reverse complement strand
GAAGAAAACCATCAAAAGAAATGTTGAGGGTTTGTTTTGTACTTCAGTGTTTACGCACACACACACACACACACACACACACACACACACACACACACACACACACACACACACACACACACACACACACACACACACACACACACACACACACACACACACACACTCTAGCTCTCTCTCTCTCTCTCTCTCTCTCTCTCTCTCTCTCTCTCTCTCGCTCTTTCTCTCTTCTCTTCTCTCTCTCTTTCTCTCTCTCGCTCTTTCTCTCTTCTCTTCTCTTCTCTTCTCTTCTCTTCTCTCTCTCTCTCTCTCTCTCTCTCTCTCTCTCTCTCTCTCTCTCTCTCTCTCTCTCTCTCTCTCTCTCTCTCTCTCTCTGGCCTGCAGGGCCTGATGTACGGAGATGCCAAGTGCATCAGAGTTCCTCTGTGCCACGCATCACCATCTTCAACTGACAACACGCCAGGACCTCGAGCAGGGACCGAGACACGCACATGCACACGCACACGCACACGCACACGCACACACCGTCGGGGACTGAGACCGAGGGTATATGTCTGTCTTGTCAGTGATGTGCTGTGCCGAGACTCCCTTGATTCCTGTTGACACACACGCGCACACACACACACACACACACACGGACACACACACACGGACACACACACACGGACACACACGGACACACACACACGGACACACACACACGGACACACACACACACGGACACACACACACACGGACACACACACACACACACACACGGACACCCGCACACACGGACACACGGACGGACACGGACACGGAAACACACGGACACACACGGACACACACGGACACACACACGCACACACACGCACACACGCGCACACACACGCACACGCACACACACACGCACACACACACGGACACACACGGACACACACGGATGGACACACACGGAAGAAAGTCTAAGTGTGTGGTAGTCCTAGAGCAGGGAGGTTTTCATCCTCATAGTTTGTGTCTGCTTGTCAGCTAGTATCTCAGTCTCATTCCCCTGCAGGACTGAGGGTTAGACGGAGGAGAGGAAGGAGAAGTAGAGGAAGAAGAGGAGAAGAGGAAGTAGAGGAAGAAGGAGAAGAGGAAGTAGAGGAAGAAGGAGAAGAGGGAGAAGAGGAGAAGGAGAAGAGGGAGAAGAGGAGAAGAAGAGGAAGAAGGAGAAGTAGAGGAAGAAGGAGAAGAGGAGAAGGAGAAGAAGAGGAAGAAGGAGAAGTAGAAGAAGGAGAAGAGGAGAAGGAGAAGAGGGAGAAGAGGAGAAGAAGAGGAAGAAGGAGAAGGAGAAGAGGAGAAGGAGAAGTAGAGGAAGAGGAGAAGAAGAGGAAGAAGGAGAAGAGGAGGAAGAGGAGAATAGGGAGAGGAAAATTAGAATTAGAGGGGGAGGAGAAGACGAAGAGGAGTAGAGGAAGAGGAGAAGGAGAAGAGGAAGAGGAGAAGTAGAAGAGGAAGAAGGAGAAGTAGAGGAAGAGGAGAAGGAGAAGAAGAGGAAGAAGGAGAAGAGGGAGAAGAGGAGAAGGAGAAGGAGGAGAAGAGGAAGAAGGAGAAGAGGAAGTAGAGGAAGAAGGAGAAGAGGAATAGAAGTAGAGGAAGAGGAGAAGAATAAGGAGATGAAGAAGAAGAAGGAGAAGAAGAAGATAAAGAATAAAGAAAAGAAGAAGAAGAAGAAGAAGAAGAAGAAGAAGAAAAGGGACTGACTGTTAGACAGACGAAAAGCAGTCACACACAACATTCGCTTTCCAGTGATCACAGCCAGTGTCCACAGCCTCACAACTTGTGCACGACCTACACACACACACACACACACACACACACACACACACACACACACACACACACACACACACACACACACACACACACACACACACACACACACACACAGACCTGTAAGAAGCTACAGCAATATGTGTGTGTGTGTGTGTGTGTGTGTGTGTGTGCGCTGGCTTTTAAAGTGATATTGATTTGGTGACATGCGGCGCTCTAATTGTAATCAATGCCTCATAATGTGATGTTCAGGCAGAGAGCCGCGCGTGCGTGCGTGGGTGTGTTTGTGTGCATCTGTGTGCGTGGGTGTGCGTGGGTGTGTTTGTGTGCATCTGTGTGTGTGTGTGTGTGTGTGTGTGTGTGTGTGTGTGTGTGTGTGTGTGTGTGTGTGTTTGTGTGTGTGTTAAGCTGATTTGATTGCTTGATAAAGATATGACTAATGGCCTTCATTGAGTTGGTGGTGCACTACTGGTCTCATAGCAATACAAGGCATTGGAGACCCACAGGCACATTTATACAACACACGCACAAGCGCCCGCACACACACACACACACACACACACACACACACACACACATTTATACAACAGGCACACACGCACACATACACATAGCTCTAGTGCTGCTCTGCTTCTTAGGAGCATACGCACACACGCACGCGCGCACACACACATCCACGCACACATACACATATACACACATGCAC
>NC_085874.1:48519297-48521797 GCF_034702125.1 Engraulis encrasicolus | reverse complement strand
TTGATCAGGAGCTGGGCATCGCAAATGTAGTTTATGTAGACTAATATTTACACCCACGTGTGTGTGTGTGTGCGTGCGCGAAAACGTGCACACGTGTCAAAACACCCATGCACATACAGCAGCCAAATGTAGCCATAGTTATCAATGTACCAAATAGATGGCCAAACTAAGTCATTGGCAGTGTATTTATGCATTAGCTTTATATATTTATGCATAATATGCAGTATTTTACATATTACGCGTCCTCGACTCACTGTGGCCACGTCCTTATATGGCTGCAGTGGCATAGCCTGTGAACTGAAGATAATGAGTTTAAACCATTTAAACCGAGTGTTTTCACAAGACTGTAAAGCTTTGATGTGCTGGTCTCTACCACTGTCTGTCTATTGGACTGGCACAGTTCAGGGAAAGTTTAGGGAAGTAGGTTATTTATTTATGTATTTTTTTTTTTTTCCCTGTTCAGCCTTTTTTTTCACTGAAGAGTTTAGTTTCGTCGGAGTAATGAGGTCTCAATTACCCCTGGACAGTGTCCAGAACACAACGGGACATCTGGAGAACATTTCGGCCAAATTGCTATGAATAATTTAGGCGACCAGGAAACGGCTTGTGAAATATCCACAGCTCGTTCTAAAATGTTTTGTTTTTTTTTCGTGTCTACTTTCGCATAAAACTGTGTTTTTCCCCTACTGCCCTAAATCTAGTGTTGTTGGAGCTAGAGTTGTTGGAGCAACGAAAGTGAACCTGTAGTGTTTTGGTTTGAAAGCTTCTGTTAGCGTCGTGATTATTTTTTGTCTGAGCAGTTTGTCCGCTAGCTGTCACTCAACATATAAACACCTGTGAATCAAGCTTGACTATTTCATGGGCCTCTTTCTCTCTCTCTCTCCATCTCTCTCTCTCTCTCTCTCTCTCTCTCTCTCTCTCTCTCTCTCTGTCTCTCTCTCTGTAAACACCTGTGAATCAGGCTTCACTATTTCATGGGCCTTTCTCTCTGTCTCTCTGTCTCTCTGTCTCTCTGTCTCTCTGTCTCTCTGTCTCTCTGTCTCTCTGTCTCTCTGTCTCTCTGTCTCTCTGTCTCTCTCTCTCTCTCTCTCTCTCTCTCTCTCTCTCTCTCTCTCTCTCTCTCTCTCTCTCTCTCTCTCTTTCCCTCTCTTTCCCTCTCTCTCTCTTTATTCTCTATTATCTTACTCTTTCTCTGTCACTCTCTCTCTCTCTGTCTCTCTGTCTCTGTCTCTCTGAGCGTGTAAACACCTGTGAATCAGGCTTGACTATTTCACGGGCCGCTTGACTGTGTCTGTATCTGTCTCCGTCTCTGTTTCCTGTTGTAACTCGTGACTGTCAAGTCAGCGGCCGCTCGCTGTGTGAAGAATCTGCCATCTACTGTAGGACTTACTCTGTCACCACAGTGCTTTTCTGCTATTTTACCTTCTTTGGCTGTTTTGACCTTAAAGGGACACTGTGTGAGATTTTTAGTTGTTTATTTCCAAAATTCATGTTGCCCATTATCTAATGTTACCTTTTTCATGAATACTTACCACCACCATCAAATTCGAAGTATTTATTATGACTGGAAAAATGGCAGTTTTCATACATGAAAAGGGGGATCTTCTCCATGGTCCGCCATTTTGAATTTCCAAAAATTGCCATTTTTAGCTGCAAAAATGACTCTACTTGGACCATACTAGAACATATTTGTTTATTACTTAGTAAACTTTCATGTAAAGATCAAATTTGGCAATAGGCAGCCCAGTTTCAATGAGCAGCATAGTTGCTGTACCTTTTTTGACCATTTCCTGCACAGTATCCCTTAAACACTTCAAAGTCTTGTGCCTGTATCTGTGTGCTGTCATAAGGTGCGCAGGGCTTTTTGAAAAGTGTGTGAAGATTCTGATTCGTCCAAGGTAGCTAGCCGGCAAAGGAAGATAGGGGTTTTTATTTTGCAACTGGACTTCTTTTTTGTAAACTCAGTTGTGTACAGCGCAGCTCAGTTTATTGGAATGGTCTAATGGAGAGAGATCAACTGTGTTGCCAGATTGGTCGGTTTCCTGCCTGATTGGGCTGTTCAGGATGGCCGCCTGCGGGTAAAAGGTAGCCAGGCCACGCCCTCCTGGTGATGCAACACCCTCCGCGTTGCTACTAGTCAGGTGAAGAGCAGTGCAAATACTGCTCCAGGGACTGTAACCAATACCCTGTAATATCTGTAAGTCGCTTTGGGTAAAGATATTATAGGGTATTGGTTTCAGTGCCTGTGTAAGAGCAGTGCAAATACTGCCCCAGGGACTGAAACCAATTAGCCAGGCCGTGCCCTCCTAGTGACGCAACAGCTTCAGTGTTGCTACCAGTCAGGTCAAGAGTCAATGCAGGTACTTTCTGAGTTCCCGCAAATATGGGAACTCCTCCCACTTTGTTGGAAAGCAAACAATCATTAGCAAACCAAGGGAGGCCATTTGGGAAATGCTGTTTGGGAAATGTTAATTGTTATGCTCTTGGTCAGACCAAGTCT
>NC_085874.1:48509297-48514297 GCF_034702125.1 Engraulis encrasicolus | reverse complement strand
AGCGTCGGGGATGTAATGGTTTTGCGTGCACCGCCGCCGCCGCCGCGTCCGCCGCCGCTGCCGCCGCCGCCGCCGCCGCGTCCGCCGCCGCATAAGGTCTTTCGCGTTAACGCGATAACTTTTGAACAGATGTTTGGATTTGTCCCAGATTTGGTGTGTGAATGCTCTAGGGCAGGTTCATGAACTGATTCGAGTTTGGAGGTCAACAATTTCAAGATGGCCGAATTCAAGATGGCCGAATTTTTGTTTGGCCCATTACTTCTGACCGGGTGGATGGATTTGTCCCAGATTTGGTGTGTGAATGCTCTAGGGTGGGTTCATGAACTGATTACAGTTTGGAGGTTAACACTTTCAAGATGGCCGAATTCAAGATGGCCGAATTTTTGTTTGGTCCATAACTTCTGACCGGGTGGATGGATTTGTCCCAGATTTGGTGTGTGAATGTTCTAGGGTAGGTTCATGAACTGATTCGAGTTTGGAGGTCAACAATTTCAAGATGGCCGAATTCAAGATGGCCGAATTTTTGTTTGGCCCATTACTTCTGACCGGGTGGTTGGATTTGTCCCAGATTTGGTGTGTGAATGCTCTAGGGTGGGTTCATGAACTGATTACAGTTTGGAGGTTAACACTTTCAAGATGGCCAAATTCAAGATGGCCGAATTTTTGTTTGGTCCATAACTTCTGACGGGGTGGAGGGATTTGTCTCAGATTTTGGTGTGTGAATGTTCTAGGGTAGGTTCATGAACTGATTCGAGTTTGGAGGTCAACAATTTCAAGATGGCCGAATTCAAGATGGCCGAATTTTTGTTTGGCCCATTACTTCTGACCGGGTGGATGGATTTGTCCCAGACTTGGTGTGTGAATGTTCTAGGGTAGGTTCATGAACTGATTCGAGTTTGGAGGTCAACAATTTCAAGATGGCCGAATTCAAGATGGCCGAATTTTTGTTTTGCCCATTACTTCTGACCGGGTGGATGGATTTGTCCCAGATTTGGTGTGTGAATGCTGCAGGGTAGGTTCATGAACTGATTCGAGTTTGGAGGTCAACACTTTCAAAATGGTGGAATTTTTATTTGGCCCATAACTTCTGACTGGGTGGATTGATTTGCCCAGTAACTCCTTAATTTAATGGTTCACCATTTCAGTGAATCTACCATATCAGGTAGGCCTACAGTGTAATAACCAGTGTAACAATATTTAATACCATGTAATACTAGTGTAATACCAGTGTAAAAATAGGCAATACCAGGTACAGTGTAATAACCAGTGTAACAATATGCAATACCATGTAATACTAGTGTAATACCAGTGTACAAATATGCAATACCATGTAATACCACTTACACACAAATAGCCTACATGATATAAGTACAAAATTGGTACATGGTGTCACACTGGTATGACGTGGTATTAAATATTGTTGCACTGGTTATTACACTGTACCTAATGTGGTATATCCACTGTAATAGTGAACCATTAAAACAGTGTTACCATTTGCCCCATTTTTCCCTTCATTTTCACAATAGTCATTTGGTTTTAAGCCTATGCACGTCATTGATCTATGTATAGATATTAAATATATTTATTTTATATTTTGTATTCATCATAAACGTTCATGAAAAGGTGGACGGGAGTGGTAGGAATGATTGGGGACTGGAAGCGTCGCGTTTCGGGGATATACCTTAAGCAGTCGAAGGCGACTGCACAAGCAGTCTAGTTGTTTGAAGGCCAATACGTAGACCGAAATGTTGCAAGACCTAGGGGTTTCACTCTTATGCTCCTGGCCAAAGGAGAACTACGATATTATGGCCGCCTCACTCCATTGGCTTATAATGGGCTGGGCCCTTCTAAATGGTGAAAACAAAAAGGGTGAAAAGGGAAAATAAAAAATGACCCACCCACCCACAGCTGCAAAAACAACAGCAGTAGCAGTAGTCCCTGTGGACCGTCGGGCCACCGCAAACCCTGTAGGCCAGACAGTCCAGCCCCGTCATCAGGCATTGAGACAGACGACGACAATAAGCCGGTGGCAACAGTATTAGTCATCTGATATGAACTATTTTGATCGCAACAGTCAAAAGGCTGATGCCATTGAGGAGAGGATCAGGCCAAAAAATATTTAAAGGGATACTCTGCAGGAAATGGTCAAAAAGGGTACTGCAACTATGCTGCTCATTGAAACTGGGCTACCAATTGCCAAATTTGATCCTAACCCTTTAACAATCCACTGGGCAAATGCCCTGTATGCCACATGGCCAATCCAGCCATGTGGTCCGTCCAGAGCTTGTCTGGTCTGGTCTCGTCTGGTCTCGTCTCGTCTCGTCTGCTGTTGCGTTGACTGTGCCGTGTTGAGAGCTGAGGGGGAGGTGTCATGGATAAACGGGTAATGAACTGACTGCTGCAAGAACGCCTGTTTACACTTTCGAGCGGTCCGCACTCAATGTTAATTGGCTGTGACATCTATCTCCGGGTTTTGGGTGGATGGATTGCGGAGCGGGCGGCAGCTCAGTTCACTCTAAGGTGAAAGAAATTGTGAAAAAAAAGTTTCTCAGACACGATGGTGTTTTCTTTGTTTTTCAGTCGAACAGTAGAATGCCATTTCACAAAATATTTATTTAGGATCAAGTTAAGAATCATAAATTTTGCCCTGAGGTCATTTTCCGATCCTCTCCCATCTCTCTCCCCAACTCGCCTCCAGTCTCCTATCATACTGTCCAATTCAAATATAGGGCAAGAAGCCCATAAATTCTTAAATTTTGGTTGATTTTTTCCCCCGCTGCTCCTCTTCCTGTTCCAGAGGAGGAACGGCGATGACATCCCCGTGACTGAGACCAAGACCATCAGCAACCGCCGGTTCGCGGCGTCCTTCAAGCTGAAGGAGGTGACCAACCAGGACCAAGATCTCTACCGCTGCGTCACCCAATCAGAACAGGGCTCTGGAGTGTCCAACTTCGCTGGGCTGATAGTCAGAGGTGAGTACTGTTGAAATAAGTGTGTCGTATGTCGTATGGGCAGTCGTGGGTAAGATGGGCAGTCATGGGTAAGCGGTTAGGGCGTCAGACTGTATCCCAAAGGTTGCCGGTTCGACTCCAGACCCGCCAGGTTGGTGGGGGGGGGGGAGTAATCAACCAGTGCTCTCCCCCATCCTCCTCCATGGCTGAGGTACCCTGAGCATGGCACCGTCCCGCTGCTCTGCGCCCTTGGGGCACCATTGGGGGCTGCCCCCTTACACGGGTGAAGCATAAATGCAATTTCAGGACTTTGGTCTGGTTAAATAGCGTTGCCAAACCATTTCTCAGAGAGAGATGCGTGTCTAGCTTGCACTCCTGAAATTCCTCCGCATGCTACTGGTTGAAACCAGAGACGATTTTTGGGCAAGTTGGTGCCCCAAGAGAAATTTCAAAACGATCGCCACTACTGTAGTTTAAGCTGTTAATCACCATCTATAGGCAGAGGCGATTCTAGGTCCAGGTGGGGCCCCAAGCGAAAATGCAAAAGATTGAACATTTGCACCAAAATCACCACTACTGTAGTAAAATATGGGCTGTTATTCACTATCTAGGGGCTTGGAGGGCCACAAGCGGCTGCCTGCCTGCCTAGCCTGGTGACAAAATGCGCATCTGGTTGAAGCTATAATCGATCACACCACTCATTCCTTTACTCACCAGTTACCCGAATTATTTTTTGTCTGAGGTGTTGATTCAGAGTCTTACTCCGGCATGCATCAAGGATTAGTTGTACTGCTACTATATCAACCCAGCATGCAACGTTATAAAACCCTTTTTCATGGTTTGTAAGGTGTCATTGTTATACTGTATAAAAAAAATGTGAAGATCTCTCAGGAGATTTTGGCAGGTGGTGGATTTGTCGCCGCCTCTCCTCTCCCTTCGTATAAGCGGCTGCTTTGTTAGTTAAAATTCTCGAGCTGCCCCTCGCGGGTTTACAGAGTACACCAACGACACAGCTTCACCACAGCATCTGCTTATTCAAATCCAGTAGTAGCGTTTTCCCCACATTGTATTATATTATATTATATTATATTTATATTATATTATATTGTATTATATTATATTATATTATATTTAAATCAGCTTGGCCACAGGGACGCAGGGGACGCTCTGAGGAGCCGGCCTCTCGGTTGTTGTGATGTTTGAAATCTGTTTGTGTAAATCCCACTCAAATGGGGTCGGTGGCATTGTGGCACCCAGGCCACGGTAGCACACACCTCGAGAGGGAGAGGGGGTGTGTGTGTGTGTGTGTGTGTGTGTGTGTGTGTGTGTGTGTGTGTGTGTGTGTGTGTGTGTGTGTGTGTGTGTGTGTGTGTGTGTGTGTGTGTGTGTGTGTGTGTGTGTGTGTGTGTGTGTGTGTGTGTGTCTGTGAGAGAGAGGGGGGGGGGGTGTGTGAGGTTTTGCTTCTTTGAATAGCTTTGCATAACCTTCACCAACTGCAGAATTAAGGGAGAGCCTCTGCGCACGCACGCACGCACACACACACACACACACACACACACACACACACACACACACACACACACTCTCATCTTATCTCTCACTTTCCCCTCACACACACAGTCTTACACACATGAGGGTAGAGGAGAGAAAAAAATCCCTGAGCAGTCTCTTGTTTATCTGAATGGATGTAATACAAATCTTATTGTTAACGCTGCCCAGAGGGCAAGGCCGAGAGAAGGAGGGAGAAAGAACGAGAGGGAGAGAGAGAGGGAGGGAGACAGGCAGAGGGAGGGAGACAGGCAGAGGGAGGGAGACAGGGAGAGAGAGAGAAAGGGAAAAAGAAAGAGAGGCAGAGAGATGGAGGGGGAGAAAAAGAGAGACAGAGGCAGAGAGATGGAGAGAGAGAAAAAGAGAGACAGAGGCAGAGAGATGGAGACGGAGAAAGGGAGAAAGGGAAAAAGAAAGAGAGGCAGAGAGATGGAGAGGGAGAAAAAGAGAGACAGAGGCAGAGAGATGGAGAGAGAGAAATGGATCTCGGCAGCGCGAGAG
>NC_085874.1:48491797-48496797 GCF_034702125.1 Engraulis encrasicolus | reverse complement strand
CTAAATCATTCAGAAGGTGAAAGGCTATACATCCATGGCTAGGCTAAGACTATGGTGGATGGGATGAAGGCTGGTGGGTGGGGTGCGAGAACATTCATTAGTCTAAAAGGGTGGGTCCCCACTGAAAAAGCTTGACCAGGGGCGCAACTACTCTTTTCTGGGGGGGTATGCAAGAACTATTTTGGTGCCCCCCCTCCCAAAAAAGATACTTAATAATTATTTGGCGCCCTCCAACGCCCTCTCTTTGGCGCCCCCCTCTCTCTGGCGCCCCCCTTCGCATATACTGTAGTTGCGCCCCTGAGCTTGACTAACTAGACTCTAGTTCACTGGGCCAGGGGGGGGCTTGATAATGAATTGGACCCCTTTTGTGTGGCCACCCACCAGAACCCAGAACTAAAGCCAGAACAGAACAGCCGGCAGGGCCACTGTTTTTCACAAACATTAAAGCTCAATCTCTTAAGAGTGAGCGAGCATCCAAAACCAGTCTATTGCTGTTGTTGAGCAGTGGTTGTGGTTGGCTGTTTTTATCGTCACCCAGACAACGCATCACTTCTCTAATGGGCTGTGAACATGCCCAGTGCTGCCTCCCTCAGCTCATAAGCTTCAACACATAGACAAACACACACACACACACACACACACACACACACACACACACACACACACACACACACACACACACACACACACACACACACACACACACACACACACACACACAAAAGCTTGTGCGCAATAATGTTTGAAGTCTGGATTCTGCCTGTGTAATGTTGGAGCAGTGGTGTGTGTGTGTGTGTGTGTGTGTGTGTGTGTGTGTGTGTGTGTGTGTGTGTGTGTGTGTGTGTGTGTGTGTGTGTGTGTGTGTGTGTGTGTGTGTGTGTGTGTGTGTGTGTGTGTGTGTGTGTGTTAATTTGTAAGTGGCGTTATTAAATTAGAGTGGGAGGAAAATCACATTTTGGAGTGTAATTTGGAGGAGAGCTCAGCGCCATGCATCTAGCGAAACACACACACACACACACACACACACACACACACACACACACACACACACACACACACACACACACACACACACACACACACACACACACACACACACACACACACACACACAAGGAGCGCTGATTGAAGTAATGGCAGAAACACGATTCTGGAAATTAAGAAAAGGAAAGGGAAGCTAATTGTAGAGTAATGGCGGTGCGCGGCAGGGTTGCATGACTGCCCCACCAGCTTTCACCACTTCTTCCTCTACCCCCCTCTTAAGAAATAAGTTTTTAATTCATTTTCCCTTTTTTAATCTACAGGTTTTTAAGGTTCGTTACCATATTATGGCTTTGATTCATGCACGGGGGAGGGGGACGTGCTACATGAGCAAGTTCAAACATTGGCTTCAATGTGCAGTAGATATGGCTGCCATTAACACAGCGGATGAAAATACTTTTTTTTGTGTGTCAAACTTTTGGGTTATAATCACACTAAGCTTAGAGGAGCGTGGGCGATTTGCCTTTGTATAACAGCTACCAGCATGCAGGTACACCAAAAACGAGAACTACTGTTAGTCCAAAAGCTTAGCTCCGAAATATGAAGGAATCGCTCAGTTTGTGATACAAGCAGGAAAATTGGTACACATCTAGCCAAATGCATTCGAAAAAGAACGGGATATGGAGCCATCGTGAATTGTGTCAAGAGTTGTTTTTGAGATACCAGTGGCTGAGTAGTAAGCGCTAGTAATGTCTGATCTCAACCTTATTCTCCATAGTATTATTCACCAGGCCAGGCCCATTACTATTTGGGTGGCGGTTGCTTATGCTAAATCATTCAGAAGGTGAAAGGCTATACATCCATGGCTAGGCTAAGACTATGGTGGATGGGATGAAGGCTGGTGGGTGGGGTGCGAGAACATTCATTAGTCTAAAAGGGTGGGTCCCCACTGAAAAAGCTTGACCAGGGGCGCAACTACTCTTTTCTGGGGGGGTATGCAAGAACTATTTTGGTGCCCCCCCTCCCAAAAAAGATACTTAATAATTTTTTGGCGCCCTCCAACGCCCTCTCTTTGGCGCCCCCCTCTCTCTGGCGCCCCCCTTCGCATATACTGTAGTTGCGCCCCTGAGCTTGACTAACTAGACTCTAGTTCACTGGGCCATGGGGGGGCTTGATAATGAATTGGACCGCTTCTGTGTGGCCACCCACCAGAACCCAGAACTAAAGCCAGAACAGAACAGCCGGCAGGGCCACTGTTTTTCACAAACATTAAAGCTCAATCTCTTAAGAGTGAGCGAGCATCCAAAACCAGTCTATTGCTGTTGTTGAGCAGTGGTTGTGGTCGTGGTTGTGGTTGGCTGTTAGTTTTTATCATCACCCAGACAACGCATCACTTCTCTAATGGGCTGTGAACATGCCCAGTGCTGCCTCCCTCAGCTCATAAGCTTCAACACATAGACAAACACACACACACACACACACACACACACACACACACACACACACACACACACACACACACACACACACACACACACACACACACACACACACACACACACACACACTACTTTGGCTCTGCAAGGCCCGAAGCTTCAGATCTCACTGCAATACAACATCTAAGAGAGAAAACTCTTAATTCCCATTGCCACAACACAACACTCCCAACCCTAACACACACACACACACACACACACACACACACACACACACACACACACACACACCCACACACACCCACCCCCTCCGCTGCCGATGTGTGAGCCTGCCGTTCTTCTCTGTTTAATTAGCTGCGACAAATGGGGAGCGGCCGGCGGCCATCTGGGGTGGCAAGAATGCACTGTCTGCCTAGCGAGAACACACACACACACACACACACACACACACACACACACACACACACACACACACACACACACACACACACACACACACACACTACTTTGGCTCTCCTCTCCATGGCCCGAAGCTTCAGATCTCACGGCAATACAACATCTAAGAGAGAAAACTCTTAATTCCCATTGCCACAACACAACACTCCCAACCCTAACACACACACACACACACACACACACACACACACACACACACACACACACACACACACACACACACACTTGCCTTGTAAGAAAGCCCGTCCTAGTGATGTTTCCTCATCTGATCTGAACGCTACATTTCGTCCTGTTCAGCTCCACTCTGCTCTGCTCTGCTCTGCTCTGCTCTGCTCCGCTCCGCTCCGCTCCGCTCCACTCTACTCTACTCTACTCTACTCTACTCTACTCTACTCTACTCTACTCCACTCTACTCTACTCTACTCTACTCTACTCAGTTCCACACTATTCTACACTACACTACTCTACTCTACTCTACTCTACTCTACTCTGTTCAGCTCTGCTCTTCTCAACTCTACTCTACTGTCTGTACTTAACTCTACTCTGCTCTTCTCAACTCTACTCAGCTCTACTCTACTCTACTCTGCTCCTACTCTGCTCTACTCTACTCCACTCTACTCCACTCCACTCTATTCAGCTCCTGTGGTAAGGCTTCCCTAACATGCTGAAAGGCCGCACGCTAGCACGCTAACAGGCTAGCACGCTCACAGCATGACGGCTAAGGCAAGGCTGCGTATGTAAAGAACTATCTAGTGCTCGTGCTTGTTCAGAGGACTTCAGTATTCGATAGAGTTGAGATGTATGTGAGGTGTTGTGTTTTTTGTAGTGCCTAAGTTGCAGAAGGTAGCATCACAACTGTAGTATTGATGTTTGGTAATATGATATGGCTATACGCTAATATTATAATATAGCACACACACGCGCGCGCGCACACGCACACACGCACGCACACACACACAGTATATTATTATAGGCAGGCAGTGTTTTTCTATGCTCCTACAACAGAACAGGACCGAACAGGCAGTGAAATCTATGTCGGGGTGTTTTGATAACGCGATATGAATATGATATCATCAGATATGCAGACGGTGTTTGGTTTTTCAGCGTCTGATGGTCTTTCCTTGCCAAGAGGGAGACTGGCTGGCTGCATCGGCCAATACCTCCAGAAGGCCTGAACAACCATCTGGAGGGGAGAGGAGAGGAGGACAGGGGAGAGGAGAGGAGAGGAGGACAGGGGAGAGGAGAGGAGAGGAGAGGAGAGGAGAGAGGAGAGGAGAGGAGAGAGGAGAGGAGAGGAGAGGGGAGGGGAGGAGAGGAGAGGAGAGGAGTGGAGAGGAGAAGAGGAGAGAGGGGAAGAGGAGAGAGGGGAAGAGGAGAGGAGAGGAGAGGAGTAGGAGAGAGGGGGAGAGGAGAGGCTGCCTCTGAAACGGTGGCCCAGGCTCTGGGCAGACTGACTCTCCATCTCTCTCTCCATCTCAGACTGACTCACTCTCACTCTCAGGCTCTGGCAACGCCACCATAGCTGGGGACCAATTAAGTTATTCGGTCTGTTACTGTCCCCTCGTTCTAGCTCGCTCGGTCTGTCTCTGTCTGTGTCTCTGTCTGTGTCTCTGTCTGTGTCTCTGTCTGTCTGTCTGTCTGTCTCTGTGCCTGTCTGTCTGTCTCTGTGCCTGTCTGTCTCTCTCTCTCTCTCTCTCTCTCTCTCTCTCTCTCTCTCTCTCTCTCTCTCTCTCTCTCTCTCTCTCTCTCTCTCTCCCTCTCTCATTCTCTCTCTCTCCCTCTGCTCCCTCCCTCTGCTCTCGCTGTGTAACTTGTTGCTCAGGCTGTGCCCATTTAGCTTCGGGCTGCAACAGTAGCGTGAAGCCGCCGCCATTAATATTGCATTTGCATATGATAATAAACAGGACGCCACTCGAGGTGGAGTACCAGTACAAAAAGGAGCAGAGCAGGACTCAATGCCGCCATGTTTTACACCATGAGAATCAGAAACGCAGCCACAGCAGTGACAGATCTAGCGGGCGGGATTTGTTTTCCTGTTTACTAAAGAGGCTCGAGGGTGGAAAGTTGAAGGTTGTCGTGTGAAAATGTTTTTGGCGAAATTGTCCCGACCTGTTGTGTGTAACACCT
>NC_085874.1:48481797-48486797 GCF_034702125.1 Engraulis encrasicolus | reverse complement strand
CACACACACACGCACACGCACACGCACACACACACACACACACGCACATGCACACAGACACACACACAGGCACACACACACAGGCACACACACAGACACAGACACACGCGCGCGCACACACACACACACACACGCGCACACACACACACACACACACACACACACACACACACACACACACACACACACACACAGACACACGTGCACACACACACACTCGTTCCACAGAGAGCACACACACACACAGAAGCACGCACGCACGCACGCACGCACGCACGCACACACACACACACACACACACACACACACACACACACACTCGTTCCACAGAGAGAGAGCACTAGCGCCAGCTGTATTCCCAGATTGAGATTCAGAGGGGGATGCTGCTGCCGTGTGATTTCTCCCTTGCTGTCAATGCTATTTGGAAGCAGTTGATTTCTTCCCCCATCTCTTTCTAGACATATAACACCCCCCCTGCACACACACACACACACACACACACACACACACACACACACACACACACACACACACACACACACACACACACACACACACACACACACACACACACACACACACACACACACACAGTTCCCTGGCGTGACATGAAGCTTTGGGTGTCGGAGAGAACGTTAGTTTATTCACTAGCTATATCTCTCTCTCTTCTCTCCCTCACGCTCTCTCTCTCTCTCTCTCTCTCTCTCTCTCTCCTCTTCTCTCCTCTTCTCTCCTCTTCTCTCCTCTTCTCTCCTCTTCTCTCCTCTTCTCTCCTCTTCTCTCCTCTCCTCTCCTCTCCTCTTCTCTTCTCTTCTCTTCTCTTCTCTTCTCTTCTCTTCTCTTCCTCTCTCTCTCGTCTTGCCATCGTGTCTCGGCGGAAATCATTTGATAATCTTCCCCAACGATATGTCACATTACTGTGGACTTTCAATTTAAAGATATGAAAGCTGGTGGTTTTCCTCTGCCAGTGCCATCTTCCTCTCCTCTCCTGTTTCCCCCCATATCTCTCCCCGAAGGCCGCCATCTAGAGGTGGGCGATATGGCAAAAATGTCATCACGATTTTTTTTAACATGAAATCTCGATTTCGATTTTTTTCATCACGATCTTCCATCCAAAATGTAAAAACAAAAAAAATCTATTTTGATGTGCTTGCGATTTGTAATTTGCAGTTAATAAAATGTTAACACACTGATGACACTCTCATAAAGTGCACAATTAAGAATACAATAATGTTGAGAATAAAAGTGAAGACAACAACACAAGTAAGTAAACATCACTTTGATACTGATAGTGAACATCCTCACTGCAAAGCGATCTATACGATTTCTTCTCTCTTCACAAATTCGAGACGATCTTGTACTCGATATCACGATTCACGTTTAATATCGCCATATCGCCCACCCCTACCGCCATCCCTCCAGCTCTGCTTCCTTTGCCCTGTACCCCTAATTGTTTTTTTCTCTCTCTTTTGTGTATTTTATTTTTTTGAGAACTCAAACTTTAAAGACTGTTTAAAAGGTCTGATTTTTTTTTTTTTTTTTTTTTTTTTTTCCTTTTTGTCTGTTTATGTTTTTTCTGATGAGGAAGGTGTTTGGGCAGACACTGACAGGGCAGTGTGTGTGTGTGTGTGTGTGTGTGTGTGTGTGTGTGTGTGTGTGTGTGTGTGTGTGTGTGTGTGTGTGTGTGTGTGTGTGTGTGTGTGTGTGTTCGTGTGTGTGTTCGTGTGTGTGTTCGTGTGTGTGTTCGTGTGTGTTCGTGTGTGTTCGTGTGTTTGTGTGTGTGTGTGTGTTCGTGTGTGTGTGTTCGTGTGTTTGTGTGTGTGTTCGTGTGTGTGTGTTCGTATGTGTGTGTGTGTGTGTTGTGTTTGGGTTGGTCTGTCTGTCTGTGTATGTGTTTGTGTACCTGGGCGTTTACGTTTGTGCGTGTGTCTGTGCGTGCATGCGTGTGTGTGTGTGTGTGCCTCTCTGTGTGTGATGTGGCTGTTGAATGCTGCGAACAGCAGGACATGGGGTAAATACAAAGTCTGAGGTGTGTCTGTCAGAGGAGCCACTGGGTTGTGATCCAACTAAAAAATAACTTGTTCAAGGAGGCCAGTAAGACACAGACACACAGACACACAGACACACAGACACACAGACACACAGACACACAGACACACAGACATGGCTGGCTTGGCCATACAAGGCATCCTCGAGGAGTCTGACTGAAGAAATAAAATGGCAGAAAATAGACATCCGTGTGGCACCAGATTCGTTTCCCCTTTGTACTTATTATTTAGTCCTGCTCTGGTTGCACCGGATTGTTCATTTAGAAGCGCAGAGTGCATATCTCCTTTTGTTTTACAAGCTCATAGTCTCTCTCGATGCCTGGTGTACCCAGCCTGATTTTGGAGCCCAGTCCAGGCCTAGACATAGACATAAGACTCGGAGTCCCTCACAGCAGGCTCTCACACCAATCTGCGGTGCTACTGCCCCATTTTAACAGGTCAGGCGGGTTTGGCACATTGTTTGCAACGGGGAAAACGGGGGAAAGGTAAAGACACTTGCTGTGTGTAGATGTTGAGAGAGGAGGGAGGGGGAAAGGTAAAGACACTTGCTGTGTAGATATTGAGAGAGGAGGGAGGGGGAAAGGTAAAGACACTTGCTGTGTGTAGGTATTGAGAGAGGAGGGAGGGGGAAAGGTAAAGACACTTGCTGTGTGTAGGTATTGAGAGAGGAGGGAGGGTAGGTTGAGGGAACTGAATCAAGAGGATTATTTCGTCTCTATTTTTTTCAGTAGCACAGTATAAACATAGCACAGTATATACATGCAAATGGGAGTCAGATGTTAAGCTTTTTCCTGCGTTGCTGTTGTTAACCTTTCTCGATAACCTAGCCATCTCCTCTACCCACCCACTCCCCTCTCTCTGTCTCTCTCTCTCTCTCTCTCTCTCTCTCTCTCTCTCTCTCTCTCTCTCTCTCTCTCTCTCTCTCTCTCTCTCTCTCTCTCTCTCTCTCGCGCGCGCACGTTCTCTCTCTCTCTCTCTGTTCCGCCCCCAGCACAGTGGTGTGGCATGGTAATAATTACAGTGAATGACAAGGACAACTTTTTGAACAGGGGATGACATGATGGGAGAGGGGAAAGAGCAGAGCGGGTGAGCATGGAAGAACAAGAGAGCAGGAGATGGATAGGGGGAGAGAAAAGAGGAGAGCAGATGGAAGAGACGATGAGAGAGAGAGAGAAGAGGATAGGGATGAAGGTGAATGAGGGATAAGAGAGGAGAGAAAAGAGGGGTGGAGTGGGTGATGAGGGGATGGGAGAGAAAAGAGGGGTGGAGTGGGTGATGAGGGGATGAGAGAGAAAAGAAAAGAAAAGTGAAGGAGTAGGTGTAGGTGTAGGTGAAGTCAGCGTTGTGCGTTTTGATTGGTTAGGTGAAGGCGCATAATGAAAATGCCCCGGGCGTATCTCTCTCTCTCTCTCTCTCTCTCTCTCTCTCTCTCTCTCTCTCTCTCTCTCTCTCTCTCTCTCTCTCTCTCTCTCTCTCTCTCTCTCCCTCCCTCCCTCTCTCTCACTCTCACTCTGGCCCCCCCCTTCTTTCTCGTTTGTTTGTTTTCCATTATTTCTTTATTTTTACTCTCTCTCTCTCTCTCTCTCTCTCTCTCTCTCTCTCTCTCTCGTTTGTTTGTTTCCGGTTATTTCTTCATTTTTACTGTACAGCATGTGTTCTTGATCCCTTATTATATTGTATATTCCTTTTCCCTTCTCTCGTACGCGCACTCACGTTTCCCCGCCCGCCAGCTCTAATTTATTTTCTACAAATGTCACGCCATTTCTGCAAAGCAACGCGCAGATTTATTTCTCACACCTCCAAAGGGGATTTGAGATATTAAACAAATACCGTCGGAAATCTCCAATATCGAAACGTGCCTTCAAGAAGAGAATGATGTTTTGAACGAAAAGCAACAGCAGCAGCTAATGAAATGGTCCCAATGCAGATGTTGTTATACCTGACATTACATCTGAACAGGCATTATGGTCAATATCCCTCTCCACTGCTCTTATTTCTCTTCTCTTCTCTTCTCTTCTCTTCTCTTCTCTTCTCTTCTCTTCTCTTCTCTTCTCTTCTCTTCTCTTCTCTTCTCTTCTCTTCTCTTTTCTTCTCTTCTCTTCTCTTCTCTTCTCTTCTCTTCTCTTCTCCTCTCCTCTCCTCTCCTCTCCTCTCCTCTCCTCTCATCTCCTCTCCTCTCCTCCCCTCTCCTCTCCTCTCCTCTCCTCTCTCTTCTCTTCTCTTCTCTTCTCTTCTCTTCTCTTCTCTTCTCTTCTCTTCTCTTCTCCTCTCCTCTCCTCTCCTCTGCTCTGCTCTGCTCTCCTCTCCTCTCCTCTCCTCTCCTCTCCTCTCCTCTTCTGTGCGCGCTCACACACACACACACACATACCGTTCAAGCACACACACACACACATACTGGACACACACACACACACATATATACCGTATAGACACACACACACAAGCGCACACAGTTGCATACACAAATTCAGACGTGTGTGCATGTGTGTGTGTCCCTTACATCTCCCCCTGAGGAGGAAATGCAATCTGTCCTGCCGCCCGTCCGTCCTGATGGGCGTCTCAGCGATTGGCACATGTCGTGTCTCGGGGCCTCCGTGTGGATCGCTTCGTGTGCCCGCCATGCCATGCCATGCCACTCTGCCATGCCACTCTGCCATGCCACTCTGCCATGCCACTCTGCCGTGACACTGTGCCACGCTCGGCCATTAACCAGATGCCACCCCAACAGCCTGTGCCACCTGTCTCGCCCTCATCTCTCCTGCCTGCTGCCCGGTAGACTTTGTGTCTGTGTGTGTGCGTGTGTGTCTGTGCGTGTGTGTGCATGTGTGTGTGCGTGCCTGCCTGAGTGCGTGTGTGCATACTCATTGAGCTTGCTGCACTTAAAATTCCCCCATAAAGCATAATTACGGCATGTACACTTTCTGATAGGCTATGCCATATGGTCAAATGTAC
>NC_085874.1:48471797-48476797 GCF_034702125.1 Engraulis encrasicolus | reverse complement strand
CACACACACACACACACACACACACACACACACACACACACACAGCTATGAACACTATTAGGCGCTCTGACTTTATCTGGTAATGATTTTGAGAGTTGCTGCTGGAGATTCTTCAAAGGGAAACAGGCGTTTCAAAATGGATCATTCTGGAAGCAATTTAAATTTGCATCAATAAGTGATTTGCAGGCTGGTTTTATTATTTATTTTCATTCGTTTTCATTTATTCGTTGCTGTTTTTGGGTGTGTTATTGGAGAAATGACGCGTGCGCATGTGTGTGTGTGTGTGTGTGTGTGTGTGTGTGTGTGTGTGTGTGTGTGTGTGTGCGTGCGTGCGTGCGTGCGTGCGTGCGTGCGTGCGTGCGTGCGTGCGTGCGTGCGCGCGTGTGTGTTTGTGTCTGTGTGTGTGTGTCTGTGTGTGTGCGCTTGTGTGTGCGCACGATTACTGGAAGTAGTGAGAAAATAGTATTTACTTCCCTTATCCGGAAATTAGATGTGAACACAAACAATAACCGCCGTAACCTAATATTCTCATAGGCATTAGACAGCAGCCGTCCGCTAGATCTTCACAATGTTTTAAACTTCTCATTTTTTAGTAGATATATTTATTTATTCATCCATGCCAATGAGTTATTTCCAGGCAACTTTATTGATATTTATTTAAACGACTCGTTTCCAGAAAACAGCCGTCGTGGCACCTGCAGTGAGCATTGAACACTGCGAGTGCCACGACGGCTGTTTTCTGGCTGTTTCCCCCCACTTGAATGAAGGAGGGAAACTGCGTCATTTTATGTCCCTTCTGACCATGCTCCCCCATTCCACTTTACAATATGTTATTATATTATTATATATTATATTATTATTATCATATATTGTTAAATAGAAGCAGCAAGCTTCATAGATCCATGTGCAACTATACTGTACAGTACCTTGACCACCTAACATCACTGCTGTGCGTGCGTGCATGCATACATGCCTGCATGCGTGCTTGTACTTGTAAGCGCACACATTTGTGAGTGTGTACGAGTGCGTGTTTTGACTTGCATCGCTACCATCGCTATGGATTGACCCCAGATTTGATTGAAAACAAACAAGTAAAGAAAACAAGAAATGGTGTCGATCTGTGATGAAATTCTCTAATGAAATGCTAACGATTGCTGTGGTGTCACAAGTTCTGTCTGGATGTCTAATTAGCATGCGTGTGTTTTGTTTAGTGTTGCACCTATACCATTTTTTGGCCCTGATACCGATACCTGGCTGTGCAGTATCAGCCGATACCGATACCATACAGATACCGATACCACCCTATTTGATATGTATATACAGTCCCAAGAAAAAGTTTGTACACCCTTTGAAATTTCTTACATTTCTGTCAAAATTGATCATAAAACATGGTCTGATCTTCCCGGAAATCTCAAGAAGGAACAATCAGAGTCTGCTTTAATTAATTCCACCCAAACATTTACATGTTATCATATTTTCATTGGCCATAAGATGTAAACATTCATAGGACAGCAAGGCATAAGTAAGTACACCCTTGCATTCAATAGGTTTTAACCCTAAGTTAGTCGCAATAACCTCAACCAGATGTTTCCTGTAGTTGCAGATCAGATTAACAAAACAATCTGGATGTATCTTGTCTCCCTCTTCTTTAGAAAACTGCCTCTCGTCAGGCAAGGTTTGTGGGATGTCTGGAGTGTATAGCTTTCTTGACTTCATGCCATATAATCTCAATTGTTTTTTGTCAGGGCTTTGACTGGGCTATTCCAGAATGTGTATTTCATTATTATGAAGCCATTCTAAAGTCGATTTGCTTCTAAAGTATGGGTTGTTGTCACATTTCAGGACCCATTCTCTTGTGTGCTTCAACTGTGTGACAGACTTCCTCTCTCTCTCTCTCTCTCTCTCTCTCTCTCTCTCTCTCTCTCTCTCTCTCTCTCTCTCTCTCTCTCTCTCTTCCCCCCCCCCCCCTGGATTTCCTCTACACTCTCTCTTATTCTCTCCAGCTCGGGGTGTCTTGACGTGCCTGTCTGAGAGATTGGGTTTGGGGTGGTGAATCAGATGCAGTGCTCCTTGCAACTCTTTTGACAACCCGCTCCGAAAATATCTCGCACACACACACACACACACGCACGCACGCACACACGCACACACAAACTTAAATTCTCCTTCTTCAAAACAATGCCACCATCTTACCATTTAAATATCCGCTATATGTTTTTATTTTTACTTGTTCAGTCACTATTTGTTTTAAGTCTCTGAGGAACAGTAAAGTACATTTCTTTGTAAACCGTGCGTGCGTGCGTGCGTGCGTGCGTGCGTGCGTGCGTGCGTGCGTGCGTGCGTGCGTGCGTGTGTGTGTGTGCTTGTGCGCTTGTGCCAGTGAAAGTTATGTAGTCATTACTCCTTGTGGTTGTACATCATGTTGCCCTTCTCTCCCATGTGGCTCCAGGTCACAGAATAAACAAACATATCTCCAGGTGTCCTCAAATATATCTCCAGGTGCTTTTGCTTATTTTGCTTACTATTAGTCTATCACACAGACGCACATGCACCCACACACCCACAAGCATGCACGAACACACATAGTTTCTCTTTCTCTCTCTCTCTCTCTGTTTCTCTCTCTCCTTCTCTCTCTCCCTCTCCCTCTCTCTCTCTCTCTCCTTCTCCCTCTTGCTCTCTCTCTCTTTCTCCATTCTTGGTAGGGGTGTATCAGTTCTATCACTTTTATCTCCCTAAATGAGCCACCTCCTTGAGACTCTTGGGAATGGTAGCAGAGCACTTTAAAAAAAAAGAGGTATCGCACACCAATAAAGTCTTTCTTGAGGTGCTGGCTTCCTGAGCATACAAATGTTAAAGAAAATGAAAAGAATGCCGCACACTCTGCTCCATGTTTTATTGGTGAAGTGACGTTTCGGCTGTCTGGCCTTCTTCAAACTGAGAAGTTTGAAGAAGGCCAGACAGCCGAAACGTCACTTCACCAATAAAACATGGAGCAGAGTGTGCGGCATTCTTTTCATTTTCTTTAACAGCACTTTTTTGGCATAAATGTATGCCTCCCTCCTTCTCTTCCTTATCCTCTTCCTCCTTTCCCTCCTCTTCCTCCTTCTCCTCCTCCTCCTCCTCCTCATCTTCCTCTTCTTTCTCCTCCTCCTCCTCCTTTCCATCCTCCTCCTCCTCACCTTCCTCTTCTTTCTCCTCCCCCTCCTCTTCCTCCTCTTCATTGTCATCTTCCTCATTTTCTTCTTCTGCCGTTCTCCTCGTCCTCTTCCTCCTTTTCAATGCCCCGCTCCCTCCGTTTTTCCTTTTCACATCAGCCCATAGACTTGTATCCTCTTCTCCACCCCTACCTCCACCCCCCCACCCCCGCTCTCTCTCTCTCTCTCTCTCTCTCTCTCTCTCTCTCTCTCTCTCTCTCTCTCTCTCTCTCTCTCTCTCTCTCTCTCTCTCTCTCTCTCTCTCCCTCCCTCTTTTTGTTTTGCTGTGAATTCTCTTATTCCTAAGACTCAGCATATGAGATCATTGTTATTAATTACCATTTTTGTTTGCCACGTGATTTCGATACAATGATGCAAAAACAAACATTTTACAAAATTAATAAATGAATATAAATACTGAAGTAGGAAAATAAGAAAAAAAATCTGTATTGCAAGGAGGAGGATTTCACCTCAACATGACAAATGAGAGTGTTTACCTCATGAAGGACTCGGCCCAGTCCATCCACTGCCTTGCCTTTGCTTGCAAGGTGTGTACGCATACTGCACATAACAATTAAGATGGATTGTGCGGACTATCTCTTTCTTTCTTTCTTTCTTTCTTTCTTTCTTTCTTTCTTTCTTTCTTTCTTTCTTTCTTTCTTTCTCTCTCTCTTCTCTCTCCTCTCTCTCTCTCTCTCTCTCTCTCTCTCTGTCTCTCTCCTCTCTCTCTCTCTCTCTCTCTCTCTCTCTCTCTCTCTCTCTCTCTCCCTCTTTCTCTCTCTCTCCCTTGTTTTCTCTCTATCCCCTCCTACTTCCCTCTTTCCTTTCTGAATTCATACTAATAATGAACCAGCCAGATGATTTGTTTGTTGTCTTTTACGTTGTCCTTGAGATTTTGATTGGGGGTTGGGGTGGGGGGTGGGTGTAGTCTAGTGCAGGGATTCCCAAACTGAACCGAACTGAACTGAGTCAAGGCCCCCCATATACCAGTATATTCTAGTCAAGGCCCCCCATATACCGTATTCCAGTCTAGGCCCCCCATATACTATTAAATTCCAGTCAAGGCCCCCCATATACTGTTAAATTCCAGTCAAGCCCCCCCATATACTGTTAAATTCCAGTCAAGCCCCCCCATATACTGTTAAATTCCAGCCAAGGCCCCCCATATACCATTATATTCTAGTCAAGGCCCCCCATATACCATTATATTCTAGTCAAGGCCCCCCATATACCATTATATTCTAGTCAAGGCCCCCCATATACCATTATATTCTAGTCAAGGACCCCCATATACCAGTATATTCTAGTCAAGGCCCCCCATATACCAGTATATTCTAGTCAAGGCCCCCCATATACCAGTATATTCTAGTCAAGGCCCCCTTACATGGGTCGTGCCACACTGTTTTTCTAGGTCTATTAGTCAGTGTCCGGGATATATAGATTAATAACTTAACTTTGGTTTATTTTGGTGTACATTAGCTATTGAAACATTTATTTTGTTTTGCTATGCTTTGCCTTCCAACCTGCCGCAGACCCCCTCGCGGCCCCCCCAGGGGTCCCCGACCCCCACTTTGAAAACCACTGGTCTAGTGGTGTAGGCCTCCTCCGCTTTGTTTCACTTTGTCCACAGAGTCTGGATGCCTCTAATGGCCACGCAGTCTCTGCTGCTGCTGGGTGGGCGGATGCAGAGGCGATTCTAGATGAAGTTGGGCCCCCAAGCAACACATCGCCACTACTATAATTTGAAGTCTTAGATGTTATTCACCATGGGCCTGGGAGGAGCCCCAAGCGGCTGCCTGCCTAGCC
>NC_085874.1:48466797-48469297 GCF_034702125.1 Engraulis encrasicolus | reverse complement strand
CACACACACACACACACACACACACTCACTCACACTCACTCACACTCACTCACACTCACACACACACACACACTCACACACACACAGTCAATTGTTCTCGTAATCCGAGCCAATTTAGGAGAGCTGAAACACTAATTGGGTTAATCAAAGAAATTCGTATTTTGTATTTGGGATTTGATTAGAGGGGTTGGTCCTCCATTACGGCTGCTCTGCTCTCTGGCCTGCTGCAACATAAGTGGGGAGCATAAGAGTTATTTTGGTAAACGAATGCTGCTCAGGCTGTGTGTGTGTGTGTGCTCGCTGAAACCCAACACTTTGCCCTAATGCTTTATGTGGGAGGCATAAGCATGACGTACACGCTTATTATGAAAAATAAAGAAAGGAAATGGCTTTTATTTGCTGATATTTCTCTTAAAATAAAAGTTATGTGGGCCTATGTTCAAAATATATTCAGTCCATAAATCCCTTGTTTTCTACCAAAGACGGCTCTTTAAAAAAAAAAAAAATTCTCTTGTTTCTCTGTTTTGTGTGTTTCCGCTTGTTTCTAAATCCTTGGATATTCAGTGGTGGGCTGTTCATCTCAGGTTTTGTCTTTTTCTTCCTGCCCACGTCTTAGCTGGGCTCTGCCAGGCGTCTGCCCGTAAGCCCATTACGGTGGATGAGCTCCATCTGGCCACATGTTGCAGATGTAAGCAGTGGGGGATCTGTCCATTTGTGGGGCCCTAGACGAAAGATAAACATGGGGCCTTCAAAAGTCATCACATAGACATGAAATTTGGTGTTTTGGTGCTATTTGAATGTTTTGTCTCGTGTGTATATATCTTCGATTACTTTACAATAGTGACGAATTAAGATACAGCCTATTTTTTTGTGTATTTATTGCTACTGGTGTGACAGTTGGGAGGCCCCTATGGAGGACAGATTAGGTCTGGGCCCTAGGCGATTGCCTTAGTTTGCCTCATAGAAAGTCCGCCCCTGGACGTTAGCATGCTATGTGCGACACCAATGTTTCCTCAGGGATAACTGCAATGATGGCCACCACCACTACGGTAAACATAGCCAACAGCCGGTAGCTCCCCATTTACAGCAGTCTCCATCTATCTCTGGAGAAGCTATAATGTCTACCCAGATGCCTTTTATGGTCATTGTGGGGAAAAAAGGAAGTCTTTTTTTCTGCAAAGCTTTATTGGGCTTGCACGCTTGCGGTGCTAGACCTTCATCAGAATTTGTCCAGATATTCCTACTGAATCCCTCGAGTAGGGATGCAAACGATTAATCGATTAATCAACTTTAATCGATCAATGTGTTAATCGATTAAAAAACATTAATCACAATTAATCGACAATTCAACTGACAAGAGACCCAGGTGAAATGGGCATGTTGAAGAATTGAAACAGAATTAATTTAAATATGGTATTTTATCTCAATTTTTAATTAAAATGTTTAGATTTAGTAGTTTTTTTATCGAGAAACATTGAGATTTCGGGTGGAAAACGCTGCTTATCAATTAATTGGGAGTCGATCGATAAGGCTATCAACTAATGATTAATGAATTAATCGATAATTTGCATCCCTTCCCTCAAGTTCTAAACAGATCAGCGGTGACCGTTCACCACTTCACTTGTGTTCATTGTGGACCCATCTTCTCACCAATGGTGGAGAATCTACAGACTTGTGTTTTTTTACTAAAGCAGCTGTGTACAACTCATCAGTCTCAGTGGGCCCTTCTCAAATCCTAGGACAGTGCACTTCCAAGTGTATCAGCCTAATTAGTCACGCCCAGTGATTGGATAGTCTTTGGTGAACTCTACGGAATATCCAATCACTGGGTGTGACTAATAAAGAGTATCCAATCACTGTGTGTGACTAATTAGGCTGATACACTTGGAAGTGCACTGTCCTAGGTTTTGAGAATGGCCCAGACAGGCTGCCCATGTTTAAACAGGCCACCTAGGATAGATAGTTAGCGCTGTCATTATTTTGAAAACTATTACACATCAATGACACCTTGCAGTTTTACCAAAGTGTATAAAAATAGTAAGAATAAGGACTTGGAGTCACTGGGGTAGACAGCAGTGAGTAGTGAGCGAGAGTGGAGCTGGTGGTCCGGGCGTTGCAATAAAAATCCGACGTGATTAATGTTTGTTTTGCGGTTAGCCCAGTCAGTCGCGCTTGGTGGCTTAAACAATGAGCTGTTTGCCAGGGTAGCGGCGGCACGAGCAGCTTGCACATCCCTCCAACAAACATTATGAAGTCGCCTCTCAGGATTTTCGGCGTTCGGCTACCGTATGTATGTGTTTGAGAGGAAAATGTTATTTAAATGTAAATTACTTTTTTGTGAAGCAGATTTGCGAGATCAACTGTAGCCACCTAGCCACACTAACCCCCCCCCCCCACACACACACACACACACACATTCCCCCTGTGTCTTTGTTCATTTTTTCTCTTAAATGCCAAAGAGGAGGACAAGAAGGAAGCGAGAAGCCTGTGATCCTTTCTG
>NC_085874.1:48461797-48464297 GCF_034702125.1 Engraulis encrasicolus | reverse complement strand
ACAGTTGTTCATTTTTAATAACAGGAAATTTGATGAGAAGGTTGAGAAAAACATTAAAAATGTTGACATTTTAAGTTGATGCTCTATATTAGCCATGTTTTTTCCTAATAAAAAATAATGTTGGCAATAAAACATTGGGAAAATATATGTGTATATTAAATATCGCGAGTGATATTGATATCGCAGTATACAGTCATGTTCTCCTGTATCGCATATTTTTCTAATATCGTGCAGCCCTAGTTGAGACTCTGGCCCATCTCAGTGGTATGCGTGGGTGCGTTGGTAGATATATTAGTCTTACTAGCCAAACACACTCTCCCTAATGGGGCAAAGTTGTTTGTTATGTATGTTGGTCTTTTCAACCAGCCAAACTAAAAATTTCACCACTATTTGGCCGGTTAGCTGGTGTTAATTTAAAGCCCCGGTGGAGACACTAATGAGGGGCCAGTGTCTCCCTGGACGATTTATCCTCTAGTCCAGTCCAGTCCAGTTCAGTCCAGTCCAGTCCAAGCCTGCTGATTTGTGGGCTATAGTCACAGCACACCGTGCGCACACACACACACACACACACACACACACACACACACACACACACACACACACACACACACACACACACACACACACACACACACACACACACACACACACACACACACACACACACACATCCCGCTTGAAGAGCAGGGTCCTCAAAATGTAGTCTGGGGTTTGATGCCAAGTTTGTAAAAACATTTTAATGAATTAAAATGTATCCGTAGATCAGGTTGGATTGGATATCTGATGTTCAGCTGCAGTCATCCAACAGTGGTCCCTGGTTTTTATTTTTTTATTTTATTATACTGGTCCCTGATCTGACAAAAGTTAAATACTGCTCTAAAACATACACGTGTATGTACGTACAGTACATACCAGCACTGCTTACGGCAGTGTTGTGTGGGTAAATGGGGCCTGTCTGCTTGCCTACGCTGATTTGTTGCCGAGTCCACAACGAGCTTGCAAACGAGTTCACGCCGGAGTTTGGAGCGGCATGTCAATGTTGGGATTGCATTGCTGCTCATACACCAGAGTGTTGTGTGTAAATGGTGGAGGTGTGTGTGCGTGTGTGTGTGTGTTGGTGTGCGTGTTGGTGTGCGTGTTGGTGTGTGTGTTGGTGTGTGTGTTTTGTGTTGGTGTGTGTGTTTTGTGTTGGTGTGTGTGTGTGCGTGTGCGTGTGCGTGTGCGTGTGCGTGTGCGCGTGCGCGTGCGTGTGCGTGTGTGTGTGTGTGTGTGTGTGCTGGTAGTTGGGATTGCATTGCTGCTTATACTCCAGAGTGTTGTCTGTAAAGGGTGGAGGCCGCTGTCAGAATGCCGCCCATATTTCACTGCTAATGTGCACACACACGCGCGCACACACACACACACGCACATAAACTAACTGCTCAACTGCTCTGCTGCTGAAACTCACACACACACACACACACACACACACACACACACACACACACACACACACACACACAGACACACACACACACACACACACACACACACACACACACACACACACACACACACACACACACACACACACACACACATACACACGTACGCGCACACGTACACATACACACATAGACACGCACACACACACATATTTGAACACGTACACACATAGACACACTCACTCATTCCCAGGTCCAGGCAAGCGCCCATTCTGGGTGTCATTTCCATCATGTTGTGTCGACAGTGGAATGAGAGCTCATGTTTATGGAGGCATGTGCATGTATTTACCAGGATGAATGGATGCACGCGTGTGTGTGTGTGTGCGTGTGTGCGTATGTGCGTGTGTGCGCATGTCCGTGCGTGCGCATGTCCGTGCGTGCGCATGTCCGTGCGTGCGTGCCTTTCTGTGTGTGTGTGTGTGTGTGTGTGTGTGTGTGTGTGTGTGTGTGTCTGTGTGTGCTTTGAAAATCTGTGTCTCTTGTGTTTAACATACACACAGAACCACATACATGGTGGAAAGCCGCACATAGCGATGTCCCGTGAGGCCTGATGGCTATTTAGTTGTTATAACCGTCCCAAGCGGTCTGACCTCTAGAATAGAAAGGTCGTAGAGGGGGAGCAGTGCGCCACCAAGAGACACACATACACATACACATACACACACACGTCCTAGCTACTGTTTTCATCTGCGCACATTGTCAACAGATATGTGGACAAAGGGGAACAGGCAACACACAAACACACACACACACTCACACGCACACGCACACGCACACGCACACGCACACACACACACACACACACACACACACTCGCACGCACACACACACACACACACACACTCTCTCGCACGCACACACACACGCTCTCGCACGCACACACACACGCACGCACACACACACACTCGCACTCACACACACACACACACACACACACACTCGCACGCACACACACACACACACACACACGCACGCGCGCGCGCGCGCGCACGCACACACACACACACACACACACA
>NC_085874.1:48431797-48434297 GCF_034702125.1 Engraulis encrasicolus | reverse complement strand
CCAAGAGCGATGAGGAGAACAAAGGAGACTAAAGTAAAAAAAGACAAACCTTGACACAGAGACATGAAGTGGCAGAGAGAAAGAAGAAAAGAGAAACCGAAAAAATGACAGAGGGAGAGAGAAAAAGAAGAAGAAAAAAAAGGGCAGGCAGAATCATATTTTTTTCTGCTTTCTGCTTTCTTTCTTTCTGTCTTTCTTCCTTACTTTCTTTCTTTCTTTTTAATAAGCCTGAAGCTGGTAGTGAGTGTGGTGCCCAGGTTAACAAGTCCCCGTCTCCACTCTCACGCTTCCCAATTTAATTAGACTACAAGAGAGACCACACACACACACACACACACACACACACACACACACACACACACACACACACACACACACACAGACACACACACACACACACACACACACCTCTCTCTCTCTCTCTCTCTCTCTCTCTCTCTCTCTCTCTCTCTCTCTCTCTCTCTCTCTCTCTCTCTCTCTCTCTCTCTCTCTCTCTCTCTCCTGCACTCCCTCTCTCCTCATCAAACGGCAGGTGATTGCACACACTGGGGGTCCCTGCCAGGGGGCAGCCAAAGAAAGAATTAAGGAAAACACACACACACACAGACACACACACCTACACACACACACACACACACCAGGAGTTCACATTTCGCTCTTTTCAAACTGTTTTGACTCTCTTTGTGCAACCCAATAAGGAAACCAGTTGTAATCCTGAATGTTTATTATTTCCCCTTCAATGCCACCACAGTCTCAACAAGAATTGTCCCCTTGAAATTTTAATTAAATTTTAAGCTGTTTCATTTCGTATTTGTATATATATTTTACCCATTTCTGTTACGGGTTGGAGGGTGCTCTTTTACTTAAGTGAGTGCCAGCATTCAAGACACGCACGCACGCACGCAAACACACACGCACACACGCACGCACACACGCACACACATACAGAGACACAGTGCGGCCCGGCAAAGGTGTCGATTTGCTGTGGTAATGAGAGCAGTGCATTGGGGGCCAGGGGTATCCACCCATCGGCTAAGGGAGAGGCCCCAATGTCGGCTGGCTGCTACCCAGGAGCCTGCAGCCATGCGTGGGCAGCATCTCCCAGCCTCGCCCCCTTTGGGTCTCCAAGGGCTTGGGGTTTTTTTTTTAGCACACTCTCTCACTTAAACTCTCAAGCACACACGCGCGCGCGCGCGGCGTGGATTCGGTCCGAAACGGAACTGTGCTCTCCATCACGCTCCGCTCCGCGGTCAGCCTAGCCCCAGTCGCACCGGAGGTCTTTAGCGCCCGTCGCCACGGTGACATTCCGCTCTCGCTGTTCCGTGCTAATGACCCTACGCCTCATGGAATGTGTCGGTGTTCCATTCATAGGAGCGACCCGTCAAGCTGTGCTACCAAGCGGCCCTTTGGGGTTAGTTAGGCTTTGGGCTGTGGTACCGCTAGCAGTCTATTGGTAGCTGGTCTCGACGAAGTAGCCTATCCAGACAGAACACCTGCCAAGAACACGGACACAACCCCACCCCCGCCCCCCCCCCCCCCCCCCCCCCCCCCCCCCCTCCCCCCCCCCCCCCCCCCCCCCCCCCCCCCCCCCCCCCCACTCAGCTTCTAAAGGGCAAACATTTTAGCGTACCATGTGTGTGACACCGATACTCCGGAGAACTGCTCCATTTTTGTATCATGTGTGGAAGGGGATGGGGGGGGGCTGGGGGGTCATTATGTGACTGCATTTGTCTTCAGTATTTAGTGTGACGGCATTTCTATGGGGGGGGGGGGGGGGGGATTGGGGGCTAGTGGGGGGAATAGTAAGGTGTCATTTCATGTCTGCATTTGTCTGAAGTATTTTCCATATTTTGCATCAAGGTCGGGGGCTAAAGGGCATTCTGCTGAGCGATCTCTTTTAGTATTTTAGATCCATTAACCTTCAGCCTGGGAGACGCCTGGGATGCCATTCAATGGCGGAACATTTCTACACAGGACCCTAGAGCAAAGCACTGAAAGGGCCCCCCCCCATATAGGCTGCCAAGGTCACAATAGGGCCCCCACCACCAATTCGGGTGGGAGCTGGGGCCCGGGGCAATTGCCCTGGTCGCCCCCCATATAGCGCCGTGCCTGATGCCATTTAAATGCTAAAGTGTCTGCTGTGTTGTGCTGTGCTGAAGAGGAGTTCGTATCGTGGGTCCTGTGTGTGTGTGTGTGTGTGTGTGTGTGTGTGTGTGTGTGTGTGTGTGTGTGTGTGTGTGTGTGTGTGTGTGTGTGTGTGTGTGTGTGTGTGTGTGTGTGTGTGTGTGTGTGTGTGTGTGTGTGTGTGTGTGTGTGTGTGTGTGCGCTTGCATGCGCTGTGTTGAGGAGGAGTTTGTATCGTGGGTCCTCGCAGCATGTGACTCGGGCTGAAGCCACAAAAGCTCACAACTCAGTCAGTTGTGGCATCTCATCATCACTAGTACAAATTACCACACACACAGACAAACAGACGGACACACACACTCACACAGAGTCATCC
>NC_085874.1:48426797-48429297 GCF_034702125.1 Engraulis encrasicolus | reverse complement strand
TACCCCGTCTCTCTCTCCACATTCACTTCCTGTCGCTCTTCACTGTCCTATCCGAAATAAAGGCGAAAAAGCCCATTAAAAAATACATTTAAAAAACAAAAAAACTAACCACAATGCACCTCTTCTCTCCTCTCCTCCTCTCCCCCTTCTCAGAGCCCATGCGCACGCCCAAGAGCCTGAAGATCGCGGAGATCTCGTCGCGCTTCATCGCGGTGGACTGGGAGTCGCTGGGCTACAACATCACGCGCTGCCACACCTTCAACGTCACCATCTGCTACCACTACCACTACCAGGCCGCTCCCGGCAACGCCAGCCGCGCCGACTGCCTGGACATGGACCCCAAGGCGCCGCGCCACGTGGTGGCCAACCTGCCGCCCAACACCAACGTCAGCCTCAAGATGATCCTCACCAACCCCGAGGGGCGCAAGGAGAGCGACGAGACCGTCATTCAGACAGAGGAGGACGGTGAGACACACACACACAAACACACACACACACAGAGACACACACACATACACACACACACACACACACACACACACACACACACACACACACACACACACACACACACACACACACACACACGCACGCACACATATACACGTACACACACACACACGTATGATCCTCACCAACCCCGAGGGGCGCAAGGAGGGCGACGAGACAGTCATTCAGACAGAAGAGGACGGTGAGACACACACACACACACACATGTGCAAACACACACACACACACACACACACACACACACACACACACACACACACACACACACACACACACACACACGTATGATCCTCACCAAACCCGAAGGGGCGCAAGGAGAGCAACGAGATCGTCATACAGACAGAGGAGGACGGTGAGACACACACACACACACACACACACACACACACACACACACACACACACACATATATATATGACACACACACACACACACACACACATATATATATAACCTACACACACACACACACGCACGCACGCACACACACAGTGGAACCTAAGCCCCAAAAGTTTCCCCGAGCAAAACCTGCGTGTGTGCGTACCAGCTGTGAGGACAGACCACTGTGGTTAACCGCCACTCCATTACATTACACACACACACACACACACACACACACACACACACACACACACACACACACACACGTACACACACACACGTACACACGTACACACACACACACACACACACACACACACACACACACACACACACACACACACACACACACACTCACAAAACACACACACGCGCGCGCGCGCACACACACACACACACGCACACACACACACACGTACACACACACACACACACACACATACACACGCGCACACACACACACATACATAAACAAAAGAACCTGCCCCCCCCCCCCCTCCTGCTTTTACAGGGTCATGTTACAGATTGTTTGCCAAGAGAGAAAACACGACTACTTCATTTGAAAGCAATCTCACACCTCGCATCACACCTAGCCTGTGCAATCTCACGCGCACACACACACACACACGCACACACACACACGCAGGCGCGCGCACACTCAACCCTAAAACATAACCTAACACACATTGCACACACACACACCTAACACACACACACACGCACCTAACACACACACACACACCCCTAACACACACACCTAACACACACACACACAAACACACATACAAATACACACACACACACACACCTAACACACACACACACGCACCTAACACACACACACACACACACATAACTCTAACACACTACATACACACACATTCACTTTACCGCAAATAGACAATTTCCACCGGCATGGCCCCATGGTTTCAATCAGTGGAATAGCAGGGCACACCTTATCCACACACGCGCACACACACACACACACACACACACACACACACACACACACACACACCCTGCTATTCCCTCCCTGCAGGTTATTGGATTGCAGGCTACTTGTGTTTCCTTTGAATTACTCTGCAGCTCACAGGGACAAATGAAAACATGGAATCACACACACGCACGCAAGCGCGCGCCCATACATACATGCACGCACGCACACGTTCACACACACACACACACGCACACGCGTTCACACACACACACACACACACAATAGGTGTAGTGGATAGGTGGGACACACACACACACACACGCACACGCACACGCACACACACACACACACACACACAGACTGCTGTAAGCAGGCAGGTAAGCTATGGTAAAGAAAATCAGTCACATGCACCCACACACGAGTGGGATGGCGCACACACACAGATGCACACGCTTGCACTCACACATACACACACATACACGCGTGCACACACACGGCAAAGGAAGTCATGCTAAGCAGGTCACGTCGTCTGGGCTGCCGGCTGCTACTCTGTAATGGTGACCCAGGTGTGTGTGTGTGTGTGTGTGTGTGTGTGTGTGTGTGTGTGTGTGTGTGTGTGTGTGTGTGTGTGTGTGTGTGTGTGTGTGACGCCACCAGAATCCCTAACGCAG
>NC_085874.1:48374297-48381797 GCF_034702125.1 Engraulis encrasicolus | reverse complement strand
AAAAGGGAGGGCAGACTCCTCTGTGTTGTTGAACAAGTTAAAATATGAAGACTACGTAAAGTAAAGTACGTAGTACGAGTACGAGAAACTAGTACGAGAAACTAGTTTAAATTCTGTGTTCTCTGGGTTGAGAGAAAGTGTGCGTGAAAGGATTCGTATTACCACTCGGTAATACGTTTCATACCAATACAACAAGGTCCAAATAGCGAGTCTTTGTGGAAGCCTGTATGCAAGAAGATTCCACCTGTGAGGTTGAAGTGAATCTTACCACAAACGATCGTTGATCGCTATCTTGTTGAAAAGTGTATCCAACAATAGAGGCACTGTAGGTGTTGTGACGTTGGACTAAATTCATAGAGACAAAATGGGGGGCAGTAACAGCAAAAGAAGTGAAAAGTTCCTTGCTGAAATGCAATGCAAGGACTGGAAAATCGTGCATAGAGAAAATCCTAGTGCAGTAGACTGGTTTGATGATAATGAGGAAACGGACGGGGATGTGGAAGAGGTAGACGTCGTTCTAAACTTAGAGGGATTGTTTTACCAAGAAAAAATTAGACCTGAAATTACCCTTCTGGTCCAAGGGACCCCCGTACGTTTCCTCTGTGACTCTGGTGCTAAAAAAAGCAAATGACAGCCATTTGGATTACTCACTGAGCAGTTAATGTCTCAGATAGCCTACCATATAATAATAATAATAATAATAATAATAATAGTAATAATAATAATAATAATAATAATAATTGTATTTGTATAACACTGTGTCATACAAGGCAAGTAATATGGATATCTGTTTGTCTGTCTGTGTGGGCCCTATTTGTTGTATGAATTGTCCTAGTGGGACACCCCACTGTGTGTGTGAGAAAGATTGTATATGTGTCTGTGGAGTGTACGTGTGTATCTGTGGAGTGAGTGCCTAAATATGTCTGAGAGTGGAAGAATTTTTTGAGTGTTTAGTGGAGGTACTCTATTGTATTCAGAGTTAGCTGGAGCTTGGGAGTGCACATGTTGAAACAACATTTTTAAAATAAGAATAAGCCTTTTATTTTATTCTACAATTCAACTTTGAGGTGTAGGATTTTGTCATGATTTTGTTTTTCCACACATTCTTACCCATTTATTTTTGATTAGGAGAAAACCGGGGTTGTGGAGTTATGTTGTTTCTTTACTATTTTCAATTGAAAGTTAACATGCTAATGTTTAAGCCTTATTATAAATTAGCTGTTACCAGAATGGCAATGACCAAGTCATAATGTATTACTAAAGGCCCCGTGCACTGTCATGGTAGTGTAGTGTAGTTGCAAAAGAGTTTGCTTTCATGATTTACAGTACCAAAATGTCTTTGTTTCTTCTAAAGAATAGATGAAGCTTTCTCCTTGTTCTTATTTATTTTTATTTTTTTAAAAGAACAATGGGTTTGAGATCTTGAAATAACGCAGGCGTTATTTGATGGCCCAAAGGTGCTGTGAGTAAACCCAATTTGGACCTGGTCTGAGAGTTAGGTCACATGTGCTGAACGTTTCTAGAAATTTAGGTTGTCATTTTGTTTTTATTGACGTTTAACTATGACTTATTTCTTTGTTTTATTTCATCGAATTTCTTGCCTTATTATGTTCTATTTTGATGAGTTATTGATCAATGGATCATGGGTTTGGTTTAAAAAAAAAAAAACCCTAAAAGTTGGGTAGTAGTTCTCAAATACATTTCCAATGCAATTATGATCTGGAACTTTATTTTAATGACAATGTTGACTCTGATAAACCAGAAAAAAACTAGACTCTGAATACACAGAGGCGCTTGACAAAATCACCCCAGCAAAGATAACAGTGTCCTATGTGTAGATGTTTACATTAGCTCGGATAGATATTAAAAGGCTCAGAGGCTCTCTCTAAGTAGCCCAAGGTCTTCTGCAGGCAACCCTTATCAGACACAGCAGGCCCAAACTATCAACATGCAAATTTCTGTGGCAGAGACAGAAAGACACTTAATAATGAAACCTCCAACAGTGTATGCTAAACCACCTGTTTGTCACTGAAAAGACAATAAGAAATAAAATAAAAAAACTGAACACCGACCTAGATAAACAATACCAAAGCTTAAAGTTATGTTAAATATCTATCATTGTCATTAGTTTAATACTGTAAGTGTGAACATTGCTTCACATGGTGTGTTTGATGAGACATGTCAATGTTCTCTATTTGCTTTTAAAAGTTTGAATTTGATGACGTTGGGATCCTTATATTTTCATTTGTTTGATTTATAAACAAAGAGACAGTTGTCTAACTCTGTCTTTTCATTTCAGTCGTCAACTTGCAATCAAAGTGAAAACTGATTGCCAATAAGGTTTTAGTTCCGTTACAAAATGTTTTATGTAGCCGATACATGAAGTCAATAATTTTTTGCTCTGATTTGATTTCAAATTGATCTGGCTTGAGTGTACATGAAAGAAAGTTGTTTTCCCTATAATACTTTTTTTTGTGTTCTTTGAGGAACAGCCCAGTGTTTATGGAAACGAGCTGAAACACAGCTGATGTGAATGGAAGGAACCTAGACAATACCAATGATCGCTAGGTTAAGTGAATTTTGTTTTTAAATTTGATAAGTTTCACAAGATTTTCCCAGAGTTTGTTTTGTTTCAATTGGGTAATAATTTTAGTTATAACACTTGATAAAATGACAACTGTTATTTTTTTCTTTCTTTTCAAACCATGAAAAGTTTGACCTAAAGTTAGACAAGGGTCTTACCCTTTATACCTTAGATAAAGGGTCTGTCCGGTTGTTTGTTTCATTTTTCTTTTAAAGTTGCGTATTTTACAATGGCAGTTGTGTTTTCTTTCTTTTTATCTCTTACATTTTGATTGGTTCATCTAGTGATCTGTATGTCTGGGTGATGACAATGCAACTTTGGAATGGTGTGAGAAAGTAGAGAGTAGTAATACATGTCATTCATTTTAAATTGGTGGAGCCATGGGCTAAGCCATGTATCAACAGGAGGGATATTATTGGATTCTCAAATATTACTCATACTCAATTTTTTTATTTTTACAAAATACATTTTTGAATGTACTGACATTATTGGCAGGAGTTGGGCTAGGCCCCTATATCACCATGACCTCATGACAAAAGGACAGTGAGGACTGCATGCCAATATGTTTAAGTAGGCCTAACTATGTGGTCAACACCACATGTTGTCAGTTTGCGTTTATCGCCTATTCTGTAAGGAACTGTAATGTAAACGTGAGCCAAAATAGTCAGATACCGACCAGAGTAATTTTCTTTTTCATAATTTTGCTCTTGATAAATTGTTGTTCCCCGGGAATGTAGAGCTATCTATTTTATTTTGATTATAGATTATGAGAGTAATGGTTGGGCGGCTTTGGGTTTTTTTGTTTTGTCTAAACTAACAAAACATTTTTTGTTTCCTCTCTATTATAAATGCTCTCTAATCTGTGGCACCTCCTCTCAAAAACTAATGTCTGTGTATTTTTTTTAAACAAATGTTTGAAAAAGCCTGCCTTGATGTAGGCTATGCGAGTGATTCTCTGATTCGGCTACACTTTTTAAGTCCGTGGATTTGATTTGCCAATTCCACTAACTATTAAGATTAAGCTTCGCAATTTGTTTTGTTTGGCACTATGTAAACATCTAGGTCATTTAGTTGGGAAAAATACTGATAATTGACTTTTTGCTTTTGCCAAAAGCGTAGGGGAATCGTAGAATCACTCATGCACCCATGAACTGGAGGGTGTTGGAAGATTTTTTACTTCTCATCATTTACTGTGCTCAAAGTCTGTTTCGGAAATTACTTAAGTCTTATTGAGTCATGTGGATGGCACATGTCCTCAAACAGGAGAGATATTTTAGGATTAATCAGTGCATTAAACAAATATGTGTATAGGGCACATGTTAAATGAAACCTTGTTCTGAAACTTCACCCCTTTAACCTAACCTAAAACAAACATAAGAGAGCTACAATGTGGAATCAAATTGCATCAGGGTTTGAAATCATTTGTATGTTGGTGGTGTACGTAAATAAACAAAAATATGGACAGAATGAACAACATCCACTATAATGTGCAGGCGCTGGGCAACAAAACTGAATTCGAGTTCAGGGCCATCCATGAACAACTGAAGGCAACCTGCCTAATCGCATTCCAATCTCGTATTGCGGTTGATATGCTTTTGGCCGATAGGAGTGTGTGCTCTTATTTTTTGGTTATCAATGTTGTTCCTTCATACCGAACAATACGGCAGATGACGGAAGTCTCACCAGGGCGATAGAGGGACTGAGATCCCTCAACCAAAAAAGAAAATGAAAGACCACTCCGGGGTCGATACTTCAGTGTGGGATGGTTCCTCTGACATGTTTGGCCAATACAAACAGTTGGCAGCGTCCATAATCATGTCTATTGCAATATTTGCGGCGATCCTCACGTTATGTGGATGTTGTTGTATTCTTTGTATTAGAGTGTTGTGCACCAGATTTAGTACCACTGCCATTGCACAAATGGAAGAAAAAATGTCAAACCTATATGCTCTTCTAACTAGACAGGATAGTGATGTCGATGACACTATGATGATGTTGTTGGTGGAGACCATGAGCCTCCACACCAATCTGACGATTCCATCCAGGTCCCTGATCTGTTCCCTGACCCAGGGGATTATGCTCGGGGCCTCTAAGTGTACCTATTTAAAGAAAAAAATCATTTGAAGTCATCACTGGATGATGTTAATGTTTGTCTCTATATAGAATAAACAGGGGGAAATGTTGGAACTGTATTTTATTCTATATGAAAGCAAACATGTTGCCGTGGCACAAATGTGCCCTTTCACATTCAAGAATTCCTGTTCAAGGCTGCAGAGATTACTTGGACTGTGCGAGGACTTTATCTGTACCAGAACCAATGGAATGCCCAAACACAACAGAGTTGCATCTCCACATGGCAGGCCAAGGACTGGTGTGTTCTTGCCTGATTATCATAGACTTGCAATCGAGATTCGATCTGCAGCGCCGCCGAAGGTGTTGCGTCACTAGGAGGGCGCAGCCTGGCTAGTGTGTTCGTGTGTTTGTGTGTGTGTGTGTGTGTGTGTGTGAATGAATTAATCTCTATCCGGGTACGCCCCCTTTTCCCCTTAGCGGATAAGAGATAATTGTTATCAGGGAAAATCCTTCAATAAATATGACTTATGGCTATTACATCGTGTAGAACGAGTGGGGAAAATGGTAGCTGACGGTTCTCCCCATCCGCTCTCCAAGCCGGTTTGAAACTTAATTAAGGATTCTCTGTGTCTTTCATTTCAGGTGTTTCATATTTACAAATGTTAAGGGTTTGAACCTAACAGACACATTTGTTTATTACTCAGTAAACTTTCATGTAAATAACAAATTTGGCAATAGGCAGCCCAGTTTCAAGGAGCGGCATAGTTGCAGTACCTTTTTTTACCATTTCCTGCACAGTGTACTTTTAAAAATAAATAAATAAATAATCCTTTGCCTTGTTGTCTCCAGCGGCGACGGAGGAGCCGGAGGTGATCCCGGACCCGGCGCAGCAGACGGACCGCGTGGTGAAGATCGCCGGCATCAGCGCCGCCGTGCTCGTCTTCATCCTCCTGGTGCTGGTGGCCATCTTGCTCGTCAAGAAGAGGTAGCGCACACACACACGCACGCACCTACACACAGCACACCTACACTACAAGCGGCACACGCACGCTGCAACAGAGGTGATTCGAGGGCCGGCGGGGGCCCCCCGGCCAAAGTTGAAGTCTAGAAAAAAAAATTCTTGTTTCTTGTTTCTCAACAAGGGTGCCGCGGGCCCCCCTCAGGGGTGCCGCGGAAATGTGGCTAATAAATAAATTATGTAATATAATACATATACGTATAAATTGATAAGTTAATGCTAGTCAGTGGAATCTTTCATCTGCCATTTACACACAATAAAGTAAATATAGGTCGCCCCAGTCAGCTGCAACTTCAAACGTAGGTCGTGTGACGTCTCCAAATGTGTTATTTTTCTACGCTTTTGTGGTATCGGATGCGATGCCATGTTACGGCTTATTGGTTTGGGGTGCCTTGAAATTTTTCATGAACTGAAAGGGTGCCTCGCCTGAAAAAAGGTTGAGAAACACTGAAGAAAGATGACCCTTATCAACAGATCGCCACTACTGTAGCTAGTGTTGTTAGCCGTCGTTTCTTTCACCGCCTAGTCTAGTGGCTCGAGGGGCCCCAAAGCAGTGCGGCAATCAATCAACTCGTGTTGTGTGCCATGGCAAACAGCCATCACTTGTGTTTTTTAGCAGACACTCGTGTTTTTATAACCGTTGTATAAAGTAGACG
This sequence comes from Engraulis encrasicolus, assembly GCF_034702125.1. Lineage (NCBI taxonomy): Eukaryota > Metazoa > Chordata > Actinopteri > Clupeiformes > Engraulidae > Engraulis > Engraulis encrasicolus. The sequence continues at coordinate 48,375,466 of NC_085874.1, read as the reverse complement.
TAGAAGTACTCTTACAGCAGTTACAACACTAGTAGTATACGATTTCAGGGTTTCAACTGTAATAACATTCTGCTAGCGTGGCAATTACATCTCCACGACGACTACTACTTTATACAACTCTGATGTTCATATTTTGTGTAGATATTAGCCACTGCGTGTTGTGTTAGATGTTTGTTGTGGGTGTTCTTGTTGTTGTGGTATGTTTTTGTTTGTTGTTTGTTGTTTGTTGGTTGTTGTTGTTGTTGTTCTTTCACCACCTACCGCAGGCCTAGAGGCATTCCACACAAACCCATGAGCATCCTCCAACACCACCAACTCCACCTCTGCACCATCTCTGCGTCATGGCTCACGAAGGGCGGGTGGGCAGGCAGGGGGCAGGGGGAAGGGTGGGCAGGCAGGGGGTAGGGGGAAGGGTGGGTGGGGTGGATTGGGGTCTGCTGCGGGGGGTAGGGGAAGGTGGGGTGGGTCTGCGGGTGGGCAGGCAGGGGGTAGGGGGAAGGGTGGGTGGATCTGCAGGTGGGCAGGGGGAAGGGTGGGTGGGCAGGCAGTGGGTAGGGGGAAGGGTGGGTGGGCAGGCAGGGGGTAGGGGGCAGGGGGTAGGGTGGGCAGGCAGGGGGCAGGGGGAAGGGTGGGTGGGTGTGCGGGTGGGCATGAGGAAGGCTATACTGCCCTACAAAGGCAAAGTTGCAGAAGCTACGAAAGGGTGGAGTGTAGGGATGCACCGATACCGATACTGGTATCGATATCGGCACCCGATATACTGCTCATTATACTCATACTCGTACTCGTCAAGCACTTGCCGATACCAGGAACGATACTGCAATTACACAAAACAATGCAAAATATTGTCATGTTCTGTGGACTTGAAAGCAGCATGGAAAAAAGTGCCACCTCATACATTTACTAACATTTAAATCTACATGGAAATGGACAATAAAAATATCACAGGAGGAAAAAAACAAGGCCGTGCATTTATTTTCATTGTATTTTGGTGGTAAAAGGTATCGTATCGGTACCCAGTATCGGCAAGTACACACATTAATGTACTCGTACTTGTATCGTTTTTCAAAAAAGTGGTATCGGTGCATCCCTAGTGGAGTGGAGAGGTCCATCTCCCCACCCTTGGGGGGTGGGAGAGGAGGGAGTTGGGGGGGGGGGGGTCTACTAAA
>NC_085874.1:48341797-48366797 GCF_034702125.1 Engraulis encrasicolus | reverse complement strand
ATAATCCACTAATCCTGTTGGAATGGATTAGAACAACTGATGCTTATTGAATTCTCAATACCATTAAAAAGTGTTTGTGCGTGTGCGTGTGTGTGTGCGTGTGTGTGTGTGCGCGTATGTGTGTGTGTGTGCGTGTGTGCGTGTGTGCGTGTGTGCGTGTGTGCGTGTGTGTGTGTGTGTGTGTGTGTGTGTGTGTGTGTGTGTGTGTGTGTGTGTGTGTGTGTGTGTATGTGCGTGCGTGCGTGCGTGCGTGCGTGCGTGAGCGTGTGTTTGCGTGCGTGCGACTATGCGGGTGGTTGTTTGCGTGTGTGTTTGTGGGTTTTTTGTTTTGTTTTTTTGCATGTGTGTTGTGTTTAATGTGTGGGTTTGGCGTCTGTGTGCTAGTGCACATGTGAATGTGTTAGTTTGTGCGTGGGGTGAAATGGTGTTTGTGTTTAGCTGAACTGGTCTAAAACTCAGTAGGTGAGGAGCCCCGGGGGGATCTTTTAGTACAGACCACAGTGTGATGGCCGCAGTGATGCTCATAATTGTCCTGATGTAGCTTTAGTGTGTGTGCGTGCGTGTGTGTGTGTGTGTGTGTCTGCTTGGGAGTGTGTGTGTGTGGGTGTGAAATGGTCAGAGCGGTCTGTTTTCGGCTTCAGGGGGAACTGTTGGTTGGACTCGAGTATGAAGGACATAACGGAGAATAGATCGGATACTTAGAACGGTAGAGGGAAATGGGACCTGCAAGATAACGATTTGCTGTTGGTTGCTGCACGATGGCTTATGATTGCGTTCTAACGGACACATTCAGCGAAGTGAAATACCTTCATTACATCTGGGTCGTGTGCAATGTTATTTCATTCCTTTATGTGGAACAGAAAGAGAAATTGTCTTTTGCTTCACATCCTTGGCCTTGAAAATCAATACGTGTGAAATGTAGCTAGCTACTAATGCTCCCATCATAAACATCTTCAATGACATCTGAAAGACATGGAAAATGCCAAACATCTTTTGTTTATTGTTGTTGTTGTTGTTGTTGTTGTTTATTTGTGTTTTGTTTTTATTATTGTATTAAATATTTCTGTGTTTTGTTGATGATGCATCCACATCCTACCATTTGCTGTTTACGGGTGGATATGAAATGGGAAAAGAAAAGAAAGAGAAAAGAGAGAGACAAGAAATGATATGCCGACACATTGCGCTCGTTGCGAGCGTGAGTGAGAGGTGAAGTGTCCTGTTTGGAATGGTCCATTGATCTGAACCGAAAATCCCAGATACTGCATCTTTAAAATGGTGTTTTTGACAATGCTTGTTTTTGCAGGTAGTAGGTATTCATATTATGTTTGAGTTGCAGCCATCTTGTTTTCAGCTATTTTGACACATCACATACCAGTATACTACACTGTATGCCACAATGTTTATCTTGCGCAACATTATGTTATGTTTTTTGTTGATACTACTCCATCACTGGCATCCGGAACCATTCAAGCTGTTCCAGATCTATAAGATGCCATAGCAACAGTGCATGCCCTCACCAATTAGTCCATAAGATGTTTTTTCAGTTTGTTTGTTTTGCCTCAGTCAACTGAAAGATGCTTGCACTTATTATTTAACCAGACTTGGCATCGATTATTGTTTTTGCTATGATTTTCTCAACAACAAAAAAACAAACAAGCTGCATGTTGAGCACACACACAAACAATATTAATATCAAGTATACCATACATTTATATTAATTTGCTACTCAGTGCATGGGAAAATGGAATGCCAAAAATCAAAGCATCATTATTTTTTTAAAAAGACATTTGTTTGACTGGCACATTATTTCTGCTTTTATTTTTTTGATTATTACAACTGATTCCCACTTTGCATTCATCAATATTTCTTTATCTTGCTGTTTCTGATTTGCTTGCCAGGAGGAGCTACTATTCTTACTCATACTACCTGTAAGTAAAAAAAAGAACAATAAAACCCAAAAATAAAAAAAAAGATAATAATAAAACAAGAAAAGATCCAAAAGATCTAAAAAAGACATTCTAAATGAGGTTTTTTTTCCTCCCCCACCTGCCTTTGGTTTAGTCTGGTGTAGTGTTTTAAAGATGCAGTATCCTTTTTTCAAGTGAGAACGCACCGTGCTGAAATGACACCCCAATTGCATTTCCATTGACTCCAACTAAGCTGCTCCCAACGCATTCTGCTTGTTTCAGAGCCATCATTACCAAAGCCGTGTGATTTGAAAAAAGAATGCTGCACTTGTGTCCTGCATTATTCTCGTTTTGTTTCCTTGCATTTGTTTGTTTGTTTGTTTGTTTTGTTTTTTTCCTTTTGTGGCCTTCTCGTTTGGGTTGTTCTTGGTCCTTTTCTTGCACGTTGGGTGGGTGTTATGTGGGTGTGGGTGTGTAGTGTTGTGATTGCTTCCATTTCCTCTTCATTCATCTTTCCATTCATCGATGCTGCACAGGCACAGGGCACACAGAGGGGGACGAAGGGTGAATTGTGTGACACACACACACACACACACACACACACACACACACCCACACACCCACACACACACACACACACACACACACCCACACACACACACACACACACACACACACACACACACACACACACACACACACCCACACACCCACACACACACACACACACACACACACACACACACACTTTTTTCCCCTCCTGATTCTTCCCAATGGCAATTCTCTGCCTCCCTCTCTCTCTCTCTCTCTCTCTCTCTCTCTCTCTCTCTCTCTCTCTCTCTCTCTCTCTCTCTCTCTCTCTCTCTCTCTCTCTCTCTCTCTCTCTGTCTCTGTCTTATTCCCTCAGTTTCATTTTCTGTACCCCTCAACATCTTCAGTATCTCTCCCCCCAAAGAGTTGCCAAACCACGTTCCACGTCATGTCGATCAGATAGCGAGCGCTTGCGCGTGTGTCCCGCTGTGAAGGCGGTCGACTCGAGGCAGCAGCAGCCAGCAGAGTTTCCGCTCCTCATCTGACGTAACGTGTAGGGGGCCACAGACCAAGATCAGTGGAAACTCTGATGTGGTGTATTCTGTATTCATACAGGGGGGAGATGGGTGATAAGGAGGGTGGCAAGGGAATTAGAGTAGTTTTGGTAACGGTTCGTTCGGGAGAAGGTTCTAGGACCCTGAGAGCACGTATGAGGATATTTTTTTGATTACACATGATTGGACCCTGTGTTACCCATATGTGACCCTGTGAACTGATAAAAAGGTCACGCAAAGGAACTCTTTCTTGTCACGCCCTGATGAAGACCCTGTATGGTTGAAACCGGTTGGCGTTTTTCGTTATGTACCCCAGTTAAAATAAAGGGTTTTTAAATTACAAAACACCATACTACTCCTTGTCTCTATGCAAGAGTCGCCTGAAGTAGCCCCAACGGCCAACAAGTTTTGAAGATTACACATGATTGGATTTTTAGCACCCCAAAACATTTACCATTTAAACATTTTAAAAACACTTTTAAGTGGAGACTTCTAAAATGCAGCTGTCACAATGGTGTTTTTTTATTATACACATGCTGTTATTACACATTTTAAAAAATTCTCTTTTTAAAAAAATATCCACATGCATGTGATCAAGTTCTAGTTTCCCCACCTGTTAATTATGCGTACACCTGCTTTGCTCCAAGCTCAGGTGAGATCAGGCGTGATCAGATCAACTGGGTTCAGTTCCTCATCTCTTTCCATCTTTTTGTTTTCATCTCATGCGCCATATCACGCCGTGAGACATATCTGCTCCTGTCAGACAGGCCCTGGTCGGCACGGTAACCATTCGTTTTGGAGGGCGTGTAGACAAGTCTTTTTTTTTAAACTTGTAGCTCAGTCTTACCTCTGCTGGTTACTGTTAATGTGTGACGTACGCCAGGTAGCAAAGTGTTTATAGACCTCTGATAAGCGCAAACGCTTCTCGTCACTATCTCAGGACTCTAAATGAAGTTTTGTGAGATTGGCTTTCAACAGGCGGTGAAGAGGTAACTGTGCATGGCCCACTATGAAACAGGAGCAATTAGTTTTGAATTATGCTGAAAGACCTTATTTTTCTTATTTGACATAGCCAGAGACCACTGAAGAAAAAACAGTAATTACTTTTTTTAGATGTGTCCAATCGTGACAATGTGTTGGAAGGAACTCCAATTTAATTCCTAGAGTTGTCTATTGTGAAATACAAATTTGAGCCCTAAGAAAATTCTGCTGGTTTTGTTATTGTAGTAAATATTATTTATTTCTTTTTTTTTTTTTGCTGTTGGGTGTAACCAATGCGGCCTTGCACGGCTGTCGGTGAGCCATTCAAAAGCAGCTGATGGGTTGCAAACAGCTTATATGTGAAAGGTAATCGCCTATGCAAAGCAGGAAAGCGTGAAATGACACAATTTGACACCATCCATCTGTCTGCCCTGCCATGAGACTAGTTGTCTCCCTGGTGCCATTCGGTTGTCTGTCTCCGCTCCGTACCGGCACAGTAGACGAGACAGGCATGACTTGACTTGAGCACACTATAGTGTAAATACCGGTATACAAATAAGCATCAGGAATAGACTTTATATATGTTTAAAAAGCATGAAAAGTATTCAAATGGCTAAAATTCACTCATAGATGATAGGACTTCTGAACAGTAATTTCAAATAAGCATCAGGAATAGATTGCAGGCAGCAGAGAGACTTTGGACAAGTTTTCAGGGTTTTCGTGAGTTTCCAGGACTGTTCTTTTTGTTTTACAGTCACCCAAAAAAAGAGGGGGGGGGGGGATTCTTAGTGTCGAGTATTATAGATGGTTACCTGCCACATGGTCAGTCAGTGTACAGTGTCTCAAATGATGTATGTGCACGATGGAAAAAGAGAAGGAAACGGATCACTTTCAGTCATCAAAGGCTTACAAAAAAAGAACAAAAACTCAGGAAGGTGGCCTTGTCAGCTCTTTGTGGGACAAGATCAGTAAAGGGAGGGAGGGGGGAGGGAGGGGTTAGATGTATTTAAAGGGACACTATGTGAGATTTTTAGTTGTTTATTTCCAGAATTCATGCTGCCCATTCACTACTGTTACCTTTTTCATGAATACTTACCACCAGCATCAAATTCTAAGTATTCATTATGACTGGAAAAAAGGCACTTTTCATACATGAAAAGAGGGATCTTCTCCATGGTCCGCCATTTTGAATTTCCAAAAATAGCAATTTTTAGCTGCAAAAATGACTGTACTTGGACCATACTAGAAAATATTTGTTTATTACTTAGTAAACGTTCATGTAAAGATCAAATTTGGCAATAGGCAGCCCAGTTTCAATGAGCAGCATAGTTGCAGTACATTTTTGACCATTTCCTGCACAGTGTCCCTTTAAGAAAAGAAAGACAACCTTCAGGCAACATGTTTGAGTCCTACTGATTGATAGGACAAGCCGATACTCAAGCCACACTTAACATCCAGGCCGTTTGTGTCGCGATGGAAATACACTTCCCTTTGGACCCTGACCTCTACTCTCTCCTGATTGACTGTACCCAAGTGGTGTTGCTTTGTTCCTTTTGGGTTTCCGTTCACTGACTGCTATCCCTCTATTCCTCAGCCCTGAATGAGTTGAATTGTTATGGGATTGTGTTTGCTTGGTTAATGCGTTAGCATGGGCTTCACGTATTAGCCGCTAACACATACGTACTTACGGACTGTGTATGAGTGACTTATAAGATGCATTTGGTAAAATTAAGGGCGTACTAATGCTAGGTCCTGATGATGACGAAATCAATAGTAAAGCATTACTGGCGCCAAAGAAAATTGTTAATACACGCGTAAGAAATTATTAATTTTGCTTATCACACATCTTGCAAGTCACATAAACACACAGTTAGCTACCAGTGTTAGTGGCTAACATGTGAGCGCATCTACAGTGTTACCGGTTTCTGTTGTAAACCTGTGCCTGCGTTTGTGTGTGTGTGTGTGTGTGTGTGTGTGTGTGTGTGTGTGTGTGTGTGTGTGTGTGTGTGTGTGTGTGTGTGTGTGTGTGTGTGTGTGTGTGTGTGTGTGTGTGTGTGTGTGTGTGTGTGTGTGTGTGTGTGCGCGGCGTGCGTGTGCATGTGCATGTGTGTGTCCATCCGACTCCACAGGAAACTTGCAAAGAAGCGCAAGGACGCCACGGGCAGCACGCGTCAGGAGATGACGCACATGGTGAACGCCATGGACCGAAGCTACGCTGACCAGAGCACGCTACACGCTGAGGACCCCATGTCCGTCACCTTCATGGACTCGCACAACTTCAGCAGCAACCGCTGTAAGTACCGCTGAGAGGTGTTGATGTTATGTTTACTGTAAGTAGCTTCTGATGACCAGGGGCAGGTGCTGATTATTATACAGGTCCTTCTCAAATAATTAGCATATTGTGTTAAAGTTCATTTTTTCCCCCATAATGTAATGATGAAAAATAAACTTTCATATGTTTTAGATTCATTGCACACCAACTGAAATATTTCAGGTCTTGTATTGTTTTAATATTGATGATTTTGACATACAGCTCATGAAAACCCAAAATTCCCATCTCAAAAAATTAGCATATCATGAAAAGGTTGTCTAAACAAGCTTTTAACCTAATCATCTGAATCAACGAATTAACTCTAAACACTGGTAAAAGCGTCATGAGGCTTTAAAAAGTCTCAGCCTGGTTCATTACTCAAAACCACAGTCATGGGTTAGACTGCTGACCTGATTGTGTTTAACATTGAAGTCAATGGCAGTGGCATTGCATGAGGGTTATGGAAGCCTGGATATCCTTGATGCTTAGCTGTCAGCTGTTTTTACTTAGGTATTTTGGTGGTTATGGACATTCTAATTTACCAGAAATGAAACCCCACTGAAAGTCAATGGAATGTTCTGTCTGGTGATTTAGAATGTCCATAACCACCAAAATACCTAGGCGTGGTATAGAAATCTATGGGGTATAATGAAGAGGGAAGTGTGGGTCATCCCACCATTGAAAGAGACTAGACTAGGAGCTCCACATGGCTCCACGTCAGTGGCAGAACAACTGCACACAGGGCCCCGGGGCAAAACACTTATAGGGCCCCCTATACGGTCTGCCAAGGTAGGTCACAGTAGGCCCCCCACCAATGCAAGAGGGCCCCAGGGCAAAACACTTATAGGGGCCCCTATACGGCCTGCCAAGGTCACAGTAGGCCCCCCACCACCAATGCAAGAGTACCCTGGGCCCCGGGGCAAATACCCGCCCTCTCTGTAGCTCCACATGGTCGGAAATGCGCACACACACGCACACACACAGACACACACACACACACACACACACACACACACACACACACACACACACACACACACACACACACACACACAGCAAACTGTAGCCTAGGGGCCCCAGGCCATCTTAATCCGGCCCTGAGGACACCCGATCTGTGTGGGAAGTAGGCCCCAGGATCAGGCCAACCGATGGAACACAGGGGACAGTGGGAAACAGATACACACACACACACAAATGCACGCACACACACGCACACATGCACGGACGTATGCACACACGCGTTCGCACACACACGTGCACACACACACACACACCTACACACAAACACACGCACACGTACACACAAACACACGCACACGTACACACACACACACACACACGTACACACACAAGGGGCATGTTTTGAAATCTCGGATGTCACACAAGGGGTTTGTTTTTTGTTTTTTTTACACTTTCAATGTGGAACTTGTCCTGGTGTTCAAACTGCTAATTTTTTTAAAATGGTACTTCCTGCCATTTTGCAATATCAACAGGATTGTTTTTGCCAGCATTTCTAATGAAAGTGGTACTATGACTAGGTTTCAGCGATCACTTCACACGAATCAAACACCCACTCAAAATTACTTTGGTTTCCATTCAAGGCTTCCGTCAAGTCTGTCTCTCTCTCTCTCCCTCTCCCTCTCCCTCTCCCTCTCCCTCCCTCTCTCTCTCTCTCTCTCTGTCATTCGTGTGCATGTACTGTGCTTTGTACAGAGCCATTTTTCTCAGCAAGTGTGCAAATTATGATTAATAACATCCACTCTGTTCTTTCACTTGCAGAATTATGATTAAAGTGTTCAAGTGCCCTCTCTTAGCTCCATAAGGACAAATTGTAAATCACTTGTAACATAATTTCTGAGGTGAATTCATGTTTTCGCTCTCCATGTCCTCCTCCAATTAATCCATGATGACATTATACATATATATTTAAAGGGACACTGTGTGAGATTTTTAGTTGTTTATTTCCAGAAAAACATGCTGCCCATTCACTAATGTTACCTTTTTCATGAATACTTACCATCAGCATCAAATTCTAAGTATTCATTATGACTGGAAAAATTGCACTTTTCATACATGAAAAGGGGGATCTTCTCCATGGTCCGCCATTTTGAATATCCAAAAATAGCCATTTTTAGCTGCAAAAATGACTGTACTTGGACCATACTAGAAAATATGTGTTTATTACTCAGTAAAGTTTCATATAAAGATCAAATTTGGCAATAGGTAGCCCAATTTCAATAAGCAGCATAGTTGCAGTACCTTTTTTGACCATTTCCTGCAAAGTGTCCCTTTAACTTGTACTGTCTTATCAAAATGGCAAAATCTCCTGTGTTGCCTCTATTTTCCCCACAGTGCCCAATGACCCTCTCGTACCGACGGCTGTGCTAGGTGAGAGTGTGGATGTGCTGTCGTGACATGTTATTCAGACCCCCCCCTCTAGTGTCTCACGCATCCCTTGGTTACCCTACCCTACCCTACCCTACCCAGCATGCACTGGTGTATTGACTCCACTCCACTCCTCTCGAAGCCCCTTTGTGTCCGTGATTTCAATTTGTGTTGTGCAGATGGTGTATATTTTGTTTGTTTGATTTCTTTTTGAAAGAAAGAAAGAAAGAAAGAAAGAAAGAAAGAAAGAAAGAAAGAAAGAAAGAAAGAAAGAAAGAAAACAAAAGAGACCCCTGACATAAATGCAGGTTGAAGATGCTTATAAGAAACACTTCCTTATTATTTACTTGCCATCTTTGAAAAGGAGAGAAACAACAGAAAATAGAACATTAGGGGACACAAATCAAGTGTGTAAATATCCTCATCCTACTGCACAGCTCCTGTCCCTCTTCTTGCCGTTTTTCCCTTGAGTGTGAATCTGCATTTGTTGTTGACCAGTATAGCCATAGCTGTTATTACCTGGGAACAGAAGGTTAATTGGAGCTGTTAACCCATTTTGTCCTAAGCCCTTTTTGGGAAAGGGTGCTTTCTGCCTATTAAATCCTAAATATCTCAGCCTCTGAAGCACATGCAAGCATGAAATCAGTTACATTTAAAAACTGGGACCCTCGTTTTGCCTTAGAATGTGTTCATTCCCACATTTTTAATAAAACAGCTCAAATCTCAAAATCCTGAATGCAGCGTATATGTGTTTCCAGGACACAATGGGTTAATCATTAATGTTGATTTAAGCACATCACAGTATGACTCACCAGGACTCCAGGCTCTTCTATTAGATGATTTACCTCTTAACTTAAGGTGCACTGTGTAATATTGTCAGTAGTTTTCCAGAATTCCAGAATTCATGCTACCATCAAATGGTAAGTCTTCTTTATAGCTGGGAATATTGCACTTTTCCTACATAAAAAGGGGGATATTCTCCATCTTCGCCATTTTGAATTTCCAGACAAATGCATTTTTAGCTGAAATACAACTGCACTTTAGTCATACTAGGAAAATATTAGTTCATTCATTAGTAAATATTCATGAAAAGATCACATTTGACAATAGGCAGCACAATTTCACTGAACAGCATAGTTGCAGTACCTACTCTGGCCACCATCCTACACAGTGCACCTCTAACCTGGTTTACTCCTGAAGCAACGTCTTAGCATAATGTAGACCAGGGGTGGGGAACCTTTTTCATTCGAAGGGCCACTTCAAATTACTCCGAGGGCCGTAAAAGCCCTCCTTGGGCCGTACTGTGAACACAAACCAGGGTTTCCCCTTGTACTTTAGGCCTGCATTGAAGGCAGCCACCTTTAAAACAGACCCCATCTTCTGTAGGTCCCCTGGATATAACTTAATTGTATTGCAAATGTAATTTTCAAAGATTCCTTTACAAAATATGTCATATTTCATGTGAAGCTGCATAACATTCAAATTGTCTCGGGAGGCCTGATAAAATGGCATCAAGGGCCACAAACGACCCTCCAGACATGGGATCCCCCCCTGCTGTAGGCCACTGATCTGATGAGTCATCTGGGGATGTGCTGAACTCTCCCCAAGACTAGTGCACACAGTGGAGCACGAGGCTGCAGAGCTTGCTAGCATGCAGCAACATGCACACTGTAGCAGCAGTATGCAAATATGCGGACACACACACACACACGCACACACGCGCGCGCGCACACACACACACACACATACACGCACACACGCACACACACATGCGCACACACACACGCACACACACACACGCGCGCACACACACACGCACACACACATACACGCGCGCGCACGCACGCACGCACGCACGCACACGCGCGCGTGCACACACACACACACACACACGCGCACACACATCCGGGGAGAGAATGAGAACACACACACACACATAAATATACTGTGTCATGGTGAGAGTGCAGCACACCATGAATTTGCTGTCAGCGTCCCTAAGCCTGACAAGATTTGCTCGTAGGCAATTCCCATTAAATGCTGACTTTTCATCCAAGTACATATTATTGTTAGCATTGCATTTTTGTTAGCTTTGTTTGTTTGGATAGTGTGCCTTGCACTGGCCTTAAAAATATATACAGTCCCAGGAGAAAGTTTGTACACCCTTTGAAATTTCTTACATTTCTGTCAAAATTGATCATAAAACATGGTCTGATCTTCCCGGAAATCACAAGAAGGAACAACCAGAGTCTGCTTTAACTAATTCAACCCAAACATTTACAAGTTTTCATATTTTCATTGGCCATAAGATGTAAACATTCACAGGACAGCAAGGCATAAGTAAGTACACCCTTGCATTCAATAGGTTTTAACCCTAAATTAGTCGCAATAACCTCAACCCGATATTTCCTGTAGCTGCAGATCAGATTAACAAAACAATCTGGATGTATCTGGTCTCCCTCTTCTTTAGAAAACTGCCTCTCGTCAGCAAGGTTTGTGGGATGTCTGGAGTGCATAGCATTCTTGACTTCATGCCATATAATATCAATTGTTTTTTGTCAGGGCTTTGACTGGGCTATTCCAGAATGTGTATTTCATTATTATGAAGACATTCTAAAGTCGATTTGCTTCTAAAGTATGGGTTGCTGTCACATTTTAGCACCCATCCTCTTGTGTGCTTCAACTGTGTGACAGACTACCTCACTTTTTTCCTGTAAAATATCTCGATAAACTTCTGAGTTCATTGTTCCACTGATAATAGCACACTGAAAAGGGCCTGAGGCAGCAAGGTAGCCGCATATAATGATGCTCCCGCCACCATACTCAAAGGTGGAGATGATGTTTTGGTGAAGGTGTGGTTCTCCAGTTCTCCTCCAAACATGACATTGTGTGTTCCCCTGAACAATTCGACTTTGGTTTCAACGTTGGTCTACAGAATATTTTACAGTAATTCTATGAAGCATATAAATGCTTTTTCGCAAACCTCAAAGGTGCAGCAATATTTTTTTGGACAGAAACCCCATTAATTTTAGACTGGCAGAATGAATCCCATTTTAGCTATTCTTGGTTACATCTCCTCTTCTGAGTATGGTGGCGGGAGCATCATTATATGCGGCTACCTTGCTGCCTCAGGCCCTTGACAGTTTGCTATTATCAGTGGAACAATGAACTCAAGTTTATTGTGATATTTTACAGAAAAAACGTGAGGAAGTCCGTCACACAGTTGAAGCACACAAGAGTATGGGTCCTAAAATGTGACAACAACCCATACTTTAGAAGCAAATCGACTTTAGAATGGCTTCATAATAATTAAATACACATTCTGAAATAGCCCAGTCAAAGCTCTGATAAAAAACAATTGAGATTATACGGCATGAAGTCAAGAAAGCTATGCACTCCAGACATCCCACAAACCTTGCTGACGAGAGGCATTTCTCTAAAGAGGGAGACAAGATACAAACAGATTGTGTTGTTAATCTGATCTGCAACTACAGGATGAGTCTGGTTGATGATATTGCAAATAACTGAGGGTTAAAACCTACTTAATGCAAGGGTGTACTTACTTATGCCCTACTCTCCTGTGAATGTTATGGCCTTATGACCAATAAAAATATGATAACATGTAAATGTTTGGGTGGAATTAATTAAAGTAGACTCTGATTGTTCCTTCTTGAGATTTCCGGGAAGATCAGACCATGTTTTATGATCAATTTTGACAGAAATGTAAGAAATTTCAAAGGGTGTACAAACTTTTTCCTGGGACTGTATATTTTGTTTCCAAGTAGACGTGGTCACATAGTTAGTATTGACACAGGTTAGGGTCATTGAGATGATTTTTTTTTTCTTTAAGATTCTTGTCTCCCTAGCACCAGAGAGAGTAGAGAGAGAGAGGTTCCATTGGCCCATTGTTGCCGGGTTCTATTAATGCAAGGGGGAGGGGGGGGGAATCCCCCTTTAGGCAGACATAGGCAGACCTAAGGACTGTTCTATTCATTGTAGGAGTATTATGACACGCCCCTTTAGGCAGACCGGAGCCTGGTCATGTTAGGTGCCCATAGCAACCTATTATGTTGGCATATCTCTATATACTTAAAGAATCTCTGCTAGCACTGTCCATACAATGGAGTTAGAACACCCGGTAACACTTTATTTTAGGGATACATCTATTAGCACTAATACATACAATGTTAATGCCTGCATAAGTAACTTGTAAGGCATGTACTAAGCAAACGCTAAGGCCCACTAGGTCCTTACTAAGGTTAAATTGGTAATAAATCCCTTATTGTGCATGATCACAACATTTTTGAATACATGCCTAACAAATGTTTGATTTTGCTTTGTACATGCCTTACAAGTTACTTATACAGGAACATTGTATGTATTAGTGCTAATAGATGTATCCCTAAAATAAAGTGTTACCGAACACCCTTGTCCATCACCTCACTGGTAGTTTTCCATTATAGCATGCCACAGCCATTGTACCCTCCCGGTCTCCCATTATTCATAGATTTTCAGTTGTGCCTTCCTTTTGTTTATTTTTGTGCTTGTTTGTCTGTCTAGATTTTCCCAATTTCCCTCCATGTCATTGTCTGTCTCCACTTGGTTCTTCTGTCACTGTTATACCAGTTTGGTACAGCATAGTAGTAGTATACTGCCGTACAAAACAAGAACGCAGTAACTCACATTCTGGCAAACTGAGAAAAAAGGCTTCAAAGTTTCCTAAATGGTGCGACGACTGTTTTTTCGGTAAAGTGGTGGTGACACTTCCTTTTCATACTTTTTTTAGGATAGAAAGTAAATGCACACAAAAATCCCTGAAAAAAACAACATTTATGTGTCTTTTTGCCTCAAAAAACTGAGTTACTGCGTTCTTGGCTGGTATTACTGCCACAAAATGGAGTTACTGCAGGAGTTACTGCGTTCTTGGCTAGCATTACTGTCTACTCCCAAACCATTCCCATTGGAAAGTGCAGCAGTAACTCACCAACTTACCGCGTTTTTGTTTTGCTCGACGTAACCTTTAATCCAACACCGCAGTAACTTTTTTTGTCATTTTTGCACTTTCAAAATGTTTTTTTCTCTAAAACGGGACGATGTTGGACCACCGTTTTTTGACGCAAGACAAATGAGGTAGTTTAAAGCCCATTTCTGATCTAAACTCAATTTCGACCATTTTCGAGTTACTGCGTTCTTGTTTTGCACGGCAGTATTATTCTGCCTGCGATACATAGAACTACGTTCTTGCACTGGACTAAGGGTCTGTGTTCGGGTAAGTGTTTTTATGTGCAGTGTACCTGTATGTATTTAGAATTACATGCATATTCCTGGGGTCTGTAATGAGGATTTTTTTCTGCTGTGGTAGTGGTTGCTTTGAAAATAAAATACTCTCTCTTTTCCCTATTGCTGCCCCTGCTCAAGTGCCCATAACCGGTAAGTCAAAATGTAGTGAAATATTTGGACTGAATTTACTTTTGTAAATTCGTGGGACGGTCTTATGCTACAGTATATTGCATTTGAGGTTTCAATGATGTTTAGTTTCCTCAGATATTATATACTATATATTTTGTTTCCTGCACATGAAATGTCTACAGTGTGTTGTACGACACCCATTCATGTTACTAAGGTGACATTGCATAAGTTGACATCTTGGCCACTTTAGAGGAATATGCTGTTTTTCTCTCCCTAACTTCTCAGACTTTCTAAGGTGTGTTGCAATACAGCAGGTTCTTCCTTTGCCTTTTCCCTGTTTTCTCCTTTTTACAGTGTACCGTAGGTTCTGAAATGGAATTTTAGCATGGTTATGCCGTGTCCAGACCAAGAGCGAACTACGCTGCCTGGTAGCCTGGGTAGCAGAGGACGTTTCACCTTGAATTAGCTGTATTCGCTCCAGACGCAGCATTGACATGTTTGATTTAGCTCAGGGGTGTCAAACATACGGCCCGCGGGCCGCATCCGGCCCGCCAGAGGGTTCCATCCGGCCCGCCAGAGGGTTCCATCTGGCCCGGAGAATTTTTTTTATTTATTTTTAATGAAATAACCGAAATGCGCAATTACGCACAAAATCGAGACCTGCATGACATTAACCCAATGGTCCCTCTCTTATACTGTATATATGTAGTAAAGTGCA
The DNA here is from genome assembly GCF_034702125.1 of Engraulis encrasicolus. NCBI lineage: Eukaryota > Metazoa > Chordata > Actinopteri > Clupeiformes > Engraulidae > Engraulis > Engraulis encrasicolus. The sequence goes on along the minus strand of NC_085874.1, from coordinate 48,352,004 downwards.
CATCACACTTCTATTATAAATGGTGAATTTGTACTGTAACAGGCATTTGATAAAGCTCATATATTATAGACCTCATATATAGAGATAAAATGATAATACTTCTTATTCGTATTGTATTAGTATTGGTTGTAATTAAATAATAAATATAATTGGATTTGTATTGGTTCCTATTAAGCTGAAACTGGAAACGGGATGTTAGAATGAGTGAAAATGCAGGAAATTACATCTAAGAAATAAAAAAAATTCTGGGGGAAAACCCCCAGACCCCCTACCAAAAATAGCTGTCCCTTATTTAATTCATTGACGGTTATCAATGAATGAATGAAGTCAAGGACATTTTGCATAGGATTATCAGTATTGCATTGCTTTCTACATATTCAACACACTTAAAACGTGATAGCACTGAACACTAATCCTCTGCTTTACGTTTTTTTTTTTTTTTGCGATGATGTTAGTAATGCGGCCCGCTTGAGGTCCACATGGGTTGTATGCGGCCCCCGGACCAAAATGAGTTTGACACCCCTGATTTAGCTAATCACATAACGGCTCTGGCTTGCCAGGCTGGGACATTCGTTGATATGAACATTCCAATTGTGTATGTTTTCGCCGAACCGCGTCATAGCGAATTCGCCTACGATTAGATTTTGTTTAATCGTTAAAATTCGCTCTGGTCACTTAGGAAGCTTCGCCCCTGGCGAATTCGCTTTGGTAGCGCTGGTCGCGTGCCCTCCATAGAGATATAATGACTTCCTTCGCTCCGTTCGCTCTTGGTCTGTACACGGCATTAGGCTGCCATTCAACCATGTGGTCTCAAGGTTGGTTTTTTTTCTGAGGAAAAATGGAAGAACCTGCCCACATGCCCCTGGCACTAGACAAAAAGACACCACAGACCCCAAACACAGAATTTAAGATGACATACCTGAAAACCTGAGAGCTATTCATTGTGGACTAACACCATTAAGTACATACATAAGTCATAATATTGACATCATCTATCTGTTATACATGACACACTATATTTCTAGACAGCCATTAAACTCCTGAGCCGTTAGTGCTCCTGGCCAGCTGTAGTGTACGTATTTATGTGTATATGTCCCCGGGGATGACGCTTACAACCTCCAAACCACTAACTCCATGCCCTGCATTACCCAACCAGTTATTCACGTTTATAATATTACCGTCTGATGAGGCAAGATCCCCATTTATTTGCCACCCACTCTTGCGGTTGCTGTGGGCGAGTCGAGGCCGCAAACCTTTGAAGCATTCCCAACCTCTCAACGAGCCGGGCCCATCATCTATCAGTCAAGTCAAGTCAGCTTTTATTGTCAGTTTCTTCATATGCACAGGTCATACAAGGAAATTGAAATTTCGTTTTCTCTCTATTGCATGAATGGCCATAGACATACACGGGACTGACATTTACTGACGGACATCAAAATGCAAGACAGGACAAATAACAGTGATGGTCCAATACCAGTAAAGTGATGAAGTAATACAATGGTGCAATCCTTAAAACAAAAAGAGAAGAAGTAGGGGACAACGCCCCCTTAGGAGACCCAACTTGAGCACACGATTTTGCATTGAGTGGGTGTGTTTTGCGATTTCTTGCTCTGATTCAGTATTTTTGGTGATAGTCTGTGTTGTCGCTCTTCCTCCCCCTGCCCCCTCCCTACAGACGAGAACCAGTACGTCCCAGATGCAATCCTTTAAACATGGCCTACTTGTAGGTGTGATGCTTCATTTATAGCATCCAAAACGATGGGGGCCGTCACTGACCAATATACCCAGACTGCCCTCATGGAGGAGTAGCCTGTGTGCAGTAGTGATGGGGTGCTTTCCAATATGTGACCTTGCTTCCTCCTCTTGTGCTTGTGGCTTTGTACCAGGAAGTAATATGTCATGATGACATCACTGACAACAGCATTATATTTCAATATCTTGCAAAAGCTCAATTGTAATGTCTTTTTCTCATTTTCAATTGGGATGGTGAATGAAAAACAGTCCCACAAAAGCTGCTGTGGCTAGGCTGACAGCTGGGAAATGTATTGTTTTCTCCACGGAGGAGGGGCCAGCAGGCGGGGCGAGGCCACAAGCACAAGTGGGGGAGGCAAGGCCGCATATTGGAACGCACCCTTAGTCCGTGTTGTCGCTCTTCCTCTTCCTCTTCCCCCCTCCAGACGAGAACCACACGGCGGCGGCGGCTGCGGCGGCCGCGGCGGAGTCTAGCCGCCTGCTGGACGTGCCGCGCTACCACTGCGAGGGCACGGAGTCGCCCTACCAGACGGGCCAGCTGCATCCGGCCATCCGCGTGGCCGACCTGCTGCAGCACATCAACCTGATGAAGACGTCCGACAGCTACGGCTTCAAGGAGGAGTACGAGGTAGGAATGAACACACGCATGCACACAGATGCGCGCGCACACGCAAACACACACACGCAAACACACACACACACACACACACACACACACACATTGCAGCATCATAGACTACACACACACACACACACACACACACACACACACACACACACACACACACACACACACACACACACACATTGCAGCCTCATAGACTGGACCCACACACACACACACACACACACACACATACACACACACACATTGCATCCTCATAGACCACACACACACACACACACACACATTGCAGCCTCATAGACTAGACACACACACACACACACACACACACACACACACACACACACACACACACACACACACACACACACACACACACACACACACAATCTACTCTATGCTCAATAGGACGCACGTTGAAAAAAATGCTCTGGATCTGGAAATTAGCCATCATATCATATCCAGATCTTTTAATTGGCTTTTACTGAAGGGGTTGACATAGACAGGGCAATTAAGGCTTGATTACAGGCCCACAGAAGATTATTTACACATGGACACACACACACACACACACACACACACACACACACACACACACAGATGGAGACAGACACAATGAAGCTCATTTACACAGACTGACACAGACACACAGGGACAGGTGATGTCACTTCCTGTGTATGTAAAACGTGTGCGTGTGTGTGTGTGTGTGTGACCGCAGCACCTATCCCCTCCGACGCTCCCGTCAACTATGTATTTCCTGTAAGCATGTGGTTTGTTGCACATTGTTGATCACCTTGCAAAGCTTTCTGTAGGAGTTTCAGCAAAAACTGTCTGTCTGTGTGTGCGTGCGCATGAATGCGTGTGTGTTTGTGCGTGTGTGCGTGTATGTGTGTGTGTGTGTGTTCGTGTGTGTTCAAGGCGGTGAGACGGTTGCCTTTAATGAGGATTAAATTAGACTCCATTAATGTGATTACACTTTAATCGTTCCATTTTAATTCCATAACAAATTAATGGCATGGCGGCTTGCACTCACTCTGCTGAAAGACGAATAGACGAATACACAGCCAACTAGGATGACGGAGGAGGAGACAGAGCAGCTCACTTGAAAACATGTCTTCTTACTAGAATGCCTTTTTTACCCATTTTTACTCGCAGACAGTCATTCTAAGTAGAGTTGTGCGAGAAACTGGCCAATATGGCAACACGGCAAAGGATAAGACTTGGGGCTTCGGTGGCCGCTCTGGAGGTAGAGAAATGTTACTTTAAAAAAAAAACAAAAAAAAATGTAAAGGCCACTGAAATCTGATCTTCTCCATTCATTTTTGCAAAGTAAATAAAACTAATGTAATGATCTGATCAGAGGAAGCTTGCTGCCAAAGATTTATATGACGGGTAATTGAAAATGGCGAATTTTACATGGAGAGGATCCACCTATTACAATGGGCTATTTGTATGTGCTTGTTTATGTGATGAGACTGTCTGTCATGCTATGCTATGATTTAGCAAGGCTGAATCCATCCATCCATCCATCCATCGAAGATTGAGTGATTCCCTGAGGAGAATTGACTGTCTAACTGTTATGCTATGCTATGATTTAGCCAGGCTAAATCCATCAATCCATCCATCCATCCATCGAAGATTGAGTGATACCCTGAGGAGAATTGACTGTCTAACTCTAGGTTGAAGCTTCTCTTATCTCTCCTCTCACCGCAGAGCTTTTTCGAGGGACAGTCGGCCTCCTGGGATGTGGCTAAAAAGGAGACCAACAGAACCAAGAATCGCTATGGGAACATCATTGCCTGTAAGTCCAACTTGCACTTTGGTAGGACCTGTTTTATTTGGCATGAAAAAAATGTAGTAATTGAAAAGTAATTATTAATTCAAAAATTGCATTCCATTCAGCTTTAGTCTTGCATTTTAGATTTTAAGTATTACTGCGCGCTTGACTAAATTGAGTATGATTTGAATGTAAGTTTTTTGTTTGTCTACGTGAAACCTGTCACAAAAGTATTAAAGTGTTTAATTCTACTGTTTTCAACACCATTATTTCCCCACTGTTATCAAATTGTAGTCTTACAGTATCATAAATTACACACGAATAACAGTTTAGAGGATGTAGATCTTTACTTGCTAAAAAGAAATGTTGCGAAAGTGTGAAGAGACGGGTCTGAGTGTGCTGACACGTTTCCTGTTGTAGACGATCATTCTAGAGTCATACTGCAGCCAATGGAAGACGACCCTTCCTCTGACTACATAAACGCCAACTACATTGACGTAAGTGGCGATGCCTGCGCCCTTGGCGAACGTGTGAGAATCTCCTCTCCTCCTCTCGTATGTGAGGCCTTCTATGCATGCCCTTTGTCAAACAATATGAATTACAGCTTTTCTTTTCCTTTTTTTTCTTTTCTCCTCCTTGTTCAAAGTGCTTGTACTCACTGACATCTGTTGTGCTTTCTTTCACTCTGCCTATGATTTTGTGGGCTGTAGATTTGGCTGTACAGGGATGTAAGTATCACTGTAGGGGATCGCCCGCCCTTCCCACCACACGCCCCCCCCTCCCCCTCCCCATCCCCCTCCCCCTACCTACCTACTAGGGGTGTCACGTCACGGCCAATAATAATTTCCTCTTGAAACCTCAAAAACAAACCGCACCCTACCTGATAACTGCTCTGTACACTGTGATATCTATGAGCCTTTGCGACCTCTCATCCGAGTCTGCTGATGTTGCCTCTGAGGCACTCTGTCACCTAAAGCTAGAGTCATAGTGAATTGCTGAACCAATTCATTTCTACAATGAAAAGTACAAACTGTGACCATTTCCTCCTCATAACTTCAGAATGACAAACAACTTGTGGATTGTGCCTTTAAACATGGGATTTTGATTTGGTTTTGTCTTTATCTTAAAATATAATGAGCACTCCTTGCACCTTTTTTGGAACTATTTCAGTTTCAGTAGGACTATCAGTGCTTACTAAACATATTCATCACAACGTTTTAAAATTACTGCAATAATAACAAAAAGTGTGATCATTTTGGTTACAACAACAGTGAGGTTAAATTTTCATACCGTGACACCCCTACTACCAACCCCACTCCCCTAAAAGCTGCCCCGCCCCAAGCCTGGCTTACACGACTGCAAGTCTCTTCAAGACTTAAGTCTAGCCAGGCAAACCATCTACAACATTTCAAATTTCCTTTGAAAAAGGGTAACCCATTCATCTTGAGCATTTCCAAAGTCTCGATGGGGCGCATTTAAGGCAATAACAGTGTAACCGTTCTGGTTAGCAGGTGAGCGAAGGAATGGGTGGTCAAATCTATTTAAAGCTTCAACCAATAGCATACCAGAGGCATTTCATGAACGTGAGCTAGACATGCACTTTGTATCTCCCGCAGAGAAATGTTGTAGCTGGTTTGCCTGACCAGACTGTAGTCTTGAAGAGCCATGCGGTCACGTCAGCCAGGCAGGCTACCCTGCCCCTACCCCACTTTAAACCTTAATGTATCCTCCCCCTCGTGGTTCACTTATGATTCGCTAACCGACATCTTGCATGAAGGAGCATGTGATGTCCCCCACCCTCTTCTTACCCCAAATCCTGACCCCTTCCCTTATCCCGACTCCTCCCCTCTCATATCGTAATCATTCTTCTGGTCATCCATTTTTAAGTTGCGTTATGGTCCCCCTCCCCCTCCCATGCTCGTGTCCATTGCCTTTTTCTCATCTCATATCCATACCGCTTGTTGATCTGACCTGTCTTTCCTTGTGTACCCCATGCGCTTTTGGGAGGCCTAACTGAGTTACTTTGCTACTTCGGGACTGTGGCGCTTATGTTTTCATTTATGTTATTTTATTAAGACACTGTGCTGGGTTTCATTTTCCAAAACCATAGCTGCTAACGATGTTAGGTACTTTGTTGTTTGGAATGCGCAATTTACCGTTGCCAAGCAGCTAAGTGGCTAACTGGCTAGCGCAGTTTACCGTTTCCAAGCAGCTAAGTGGCTAAGTGGCTAGCATATACGGTGTTGGGGAAACGTACACCTGTGCTGTGCTTTCAGGAATGGGAGGAGTCATAAGCCCTAATGAGAGAATACTTTGATCCACTTTGACCACAGTGTTGCACTGACAACAATCATGTCTGGCAAGATTCCCCTTGATCCAGGCCACATTGGTCAAGCAAATTTAGTTACAAGCAACTGGACTTGTTTTCATACCTTGAAAACATTTCGTCCTCTTGTCTGAAGGGCCTCGTCAGCTGTGGTGGTCTGATGTGTTTTTCTCAGGTCTCATATTCAAACTTCAATAAGACGTTTAGTTGCTTATAACTGAGCTCTTTTGACAGACAGCAATCACTGTTACCAATTAGCACCGGGGGGGTGAACAAGCATTACACTCACTGATTAGCCGTCAAGCCTCCAATATTAGCAACGAGCAACATGAATGCTGCATGAGTAAGGATTTCGAAATGAGAGACAAAAAAAACAATCATAAATATTGATTAAAGAAATATATGAATAGTTGTTGATTTATTGATTGGTGTAATGTTGTGGCATTGAAAATCACTGATGAGTATCACAACTTGTGTGCTAACACGCATACAACAAAATAATCATTGCTGATTAGCCGGACGTGCACGTATTAGCACATCATTGCTATTTGAATATGTAGCCTCCCACTGGGCCACTCAAAACCTAAAATGAAATCCTTGTGCTGTGATCAGGGACTCTGTTGATTGACGCAGACTTCCTGAAGTTTGCCAGCGCTTTGCTTTGTGCCTTAGTACTCGCAAAAGTATTACGATTCTCCTGCACCGTTAGCCTACAATGTGCCGTCTGTAATGTCAATGTGCTCTTCTGCTTGTGTTTCAGGGCTATCAAAGACCCAGCCACTACATTGCCACCCAAGGTGAGAAGGATTTATTTTTTGATTAATGTTCCGATGTTTAACATGTTCCGCATATTGCAGAGTACATGTCTTTTGTCTGCATGATCAGTCAGTTGAGATGAGGTGAACCCAAGTGTACGATGAATAGGCTGGTTGACACAGCTTTCCGTCATAGTCAATTTAAATAATGGATTGACTGAACAGCATTTAAGCATTGACATAAATGGGCTGATATCAAGTGACTTGTCACCCGTAACTGTTTAAAAGTCCAATGTGTCCAGTGCGCTAAGCCCCCCACATTTGGGCTTGCATGCCCACCCCCGGGGACCCCGGTTCGAGTCCGGCCGGGGTCATTTCCTTGTCCTCCCCTGTATCTCTGTCCCATTCGCTTCCTGTCACCATCTTTGACTGTCCTGTCAAATAAAGGCTTAAAAGCCCCTAAAAATATATATTTTAAAAAAAAAAGTCCAATGTGTAATATTTCCCTTCCCTGCTTCAAACTTGCCAGGGCTGAGAAGTATCAATAAAATATTCACGTTCAAGAAAGTACTATTCAAGTGCAAAAAAATACTCTTTGAATTCAAGAAAATCCTATACTCATGCAATGGCTTCTCCCAATTCAGTGACTTTTGCAGGCTTCATATCGAACATTTTAGACATTAGTTTGGGAATAGTGACAAACCCATACAGTAAGACCCCTTGTGCCAATCTGGACACTGGACATTTACTTGAATAGTAAATATTCATGTGGAGTATAACCTAAAGTTTTAAGAAAAGATGGTCTAGGTTCTAACTGAAACACAGAATTTGATCATCAACATTTCACAGTCTGGATCTTTTAACTGGTGCCCTTGTGTGTTTTGCTCCACGTATTTTAAAGGATACCTTCTGCCAATTTCAATATGCTGTTGTATTGCTCACGCTACCCTTAACTTGTCAGTACCCTGTGATGCCGCATTTTTCGACTCAGCCCTTTCCAAAATCTGAGCTATTGTAATGGGGACAGATTTTGTTTACATTAAAAACTTACTTAACATAGGTCTACTCCAATTATTATCCCAAAATATACAGGTATGGCTGTTTTCTAGTTGCCTGCTGATGTTCCATAACCTTTTGGATGTTATTGGGAATAAATCAAGATGTTCCTTTAAAATGTAAACAAACACCTGCCCCCATTACAATGACCAGGATCTCGGAAAAGGCTTAAGATACTGACAAGTCCAGGGTAGTGTGATCATTACAAGTGCTTGTCGAAATTGGCAGAGGTTATCCCTTAACTATTTTTAGAGTGCGTTACTTGTGCATTTTCTTTTCTTTTCTTTTTGTGCCTTTTATTATTTGATAAGACCGTAGAGAACAGACAGGAAATGGCTGGGAGATGGGGAAGGATTGGGAAATGACCCGGGACGGGAATCCAACGCGGGTCGCCCGCATAGCAGTCCAGTGCCCAGCCGACTAAGCCGCAGCTGGGCCTACTTTTCCTGCTTTTTCTGACGTGTGCATTTTGCACATGCGTTTTAATGGACTGGCAAGCGCTTGTGTTTTACATGTGCCTTATCTGTGTGTGTGTTTGTTTGTTTGTGTGTGTGTGTGTGTGTGTGTCTGTTGCGTAGGCCCAGTGCATGAGACTGTGTACGACTTCTGGCGAATGATCTGGCAGGAACAGTCGGCCTGCATCGTCATGGTAACCAACCTGGTGGAAGTCGGACGGGTACGTAAAATGGTGGTCTGGTCACCGTTCTGTCACTGGTGCTATTTGCTTGCTTCATCTGTTGATCTAAGATGTGTGTGTGTGTGTGTGTGTGTGTGTGTGTGTGTGTGTGTGTGTGTGTGTGTGTGTGCGTGTGCGTGTGCGTGTGCGTGTGCGTGTGCGTGTGCGTGTGCGTGTGCGTGTGCGTGCGTGCGTGCGTGCGTGCGTGCGTGCGTGCGTGCGTGCGTGCGTGCGTGCGTGCGTGCGTGCGTGTGTGTGTGTTAGGGCTGGGCGATATGGGGAAAAAAACATGTATCACAATAATGATATACCACAATTGCGTAGTATTGCCTTTATTTTCTTCTTATTGTATCGTGCCACAAACACAGGTTTCTTTAAAATGAATATTTTTATTCTTCTTTTTACATGTTATATGACCTTAGAGCATGTATAGTGGCAACACGAAATGTTATTGACTGGTATATTGGCTGTAATAATGGATAAAATTAGTTTATCACGATATAAACGATAGAGGAGAAGGAGGCACGATAGACAATTTTCTATCACAATTACGACATACATCGTCATATTGCCCAGCCCTAGTGTTTGTGTGTCTGTGTGTGTCTGTGTGTGTCTGTGTCTGTGTCTGTGTAGATCCGTGTAGATGCTGTGTCCACCATCATCAATGTAGTGTAGTGCAATGTATAGTGCGTGTGTGTTTGCGTGTGTGTGTGCATGTACCTTGAGCCATCAGTGTAGTAGTGTAGTGTAATGTAAATGTGTGTGTGTGTGCGCGTGCGTGCGTCTGCGTGTGTGTGCATGTCCGCCTTGATTGGCGTTTCAGTGTAGTGTAGTGTAATGCAGGTGTGTGTGTGTGTGTGTGTGTGTGTGTGTGCGTGTGTGTCTGCGTGTGTGCATGTCCGCCTTGATTGGCGTTTCAGTGTAGTGTAGTGTAATGTATTAGTGTGTGTGTGTGTGTGTGTGTGTGTGTGTGTGTGTGTGTGTGTGTGTGTGTGTGTGTGTGTGTGTGTGTGTGTGTGTGTGTGTGTGTGTGTGTGTGTGTGTGCGTGTCTGCATGTGTGCATGTCCGCCTTGATTGGCGTTTCCTAACCCTTCGCCACTGCTGATCATGCAGGGCGTGCGTGTGTTGTGGGTACTCTGCCATCTTTGATTAGTTTCATGCTTGTGTAGGTGAAATGTTATAAGTATTGGCCAGACGACGCGGAGGTGTACGGGGATTTCAAAGTGACGTTCGTGGAGG
>NC_085874.1:48279297-48336797 GCF_034702125.1 Engraulis encrasicolus | reverse complement strand
TTTTCAAAATTAGGCCCAATGGTCCCACAGCCCATTGGTCCCACAGCCCATTGGTCCCACATCACTAAGATTTTTTAATTTAATTTTAGGTCCGTTGGTCCCACAGTCCATTGGTCCCACATCACAAACAGTTCAATGGGCTGTGGGACCAAGGGACCCACTAGTTTGACGCCCTCTCTGTACTTCACATGGTAATCAAATATTTCAAACAAGCAATTTAAGGTTAGTGTTAGGTCTAGGGTTACGGTTAGGGTTAGGGTTAGGTGTAGGGTTAAGGTTAGGGTTAGGGTTTAGGGTTAGGTTAGGTTTAGGGTCGTATGACGGAAGCGGTAAGTACCGAAAGGGCGTCGAACTAGTGAGTCCCGTGGGACCAATGGGCCTAAAAATTCAAATAAAAAAGCAATGTGGGACCAATGGGCTGTGGGAACAATGGACTGTGGGACCAATGGGCTGTGGGACCAATGGGCCTAAATAATGAAAAAAAGTCTTAGTGACGTGGGACCAATGGGCTGTGGGACCAATGGGTTGTGGGACCAATGGGCTGTGGGACCAGTGGGCCGTGGGACCAATGGGCTGTGGGACCAATGGGGCGTGGGAACATTGGTACGCTCCCCTTTCACGCCATCGTGAATCTAAGCTAAAGAGTCCTAATGTAAACGATATATAGGCCTAAATATATATATAACCAGCGATCTCCTTCTCCTACAGACATGTGTTAGGGCTTGTTCGAAAGCTGCGAATCTTAGCTTTTTACAGTTTTTTACGGCACGTTTTTATGTTCTTTCATTCAAAAGTTATTGAACTGTAAGCGGCCGCTGTTGCAAGTGAAAAAATAGCGCTTTCCAACCATTTTTTTTATCTCGTCATTTTTTTCCCAACAGCCAGCGATCTCCTTAACCTAGACCTACAGACATGTGTTAGGGCTTGTTCGAAAGCTGAGATTCTTAGCTTTTTACAGTTTTTTACGGAACGTTTTTATGTTCTTTCATTCAAAAGTTATTGAACTGTAAGCGGCCACTGTTGCAAGTGAAAAAATAGCGCTTTCCAACCATTTTTTTATCTCGTCATTTTTTTCCTAACAGCCAGCGATCTCCTTAACCTAGACCTACAGACATGTGTTAGGGCTTGTTCGAAAGCTGAGATTCTTAGCTTTTTACAGTTTTTTACGGAACGTTTTTATGTTCTTTCAATCCACAGTTATTTAACCTTAAGCGGCCGCTACTTCAAGTAAACAATGGCGTTATTCTCCAGCCGGATAGAGAGGAAATCTTTTTTGTCGCTGCTCTTTGTTCCCTCGAATTAAACCGACGGTCTAAATAGGCTACATTTGTACGTCCCCAACACAAGACCAGTTCTTTCTAAGTTAGCTCTTTTCATGGAAAAAACATGTTTCCAAGGAGTCAGAGACATCTTCCTGAAGAGTCGATGTCATGGTTGAGGTTGACGGTATTGCAGCAGGCATAGTTGAGGTTGACGTTGTTGCCGTTGTAAAGATGCTGCAACTCTCTGCACGCAAGTTAATCGAATGCAAGAGCAGGTGTTTGAACAGGTTGGATGTATTGCCATTCTTGCATGATAGCCTATTAGTTTATCGCAGATATTGCAGCGCGCTCCTTCCTTATCTACTTTCCTGAAATATAGCCACGCTTTCGACGGCATGTTTTTGTTTCTCAATAGTACAATCAGCTGGTTGAAAATCAGCTGTCTTATCAATCGTTTAAATGAGGTGCGAAACGGGAAGAGGAGGAGCGTGGTCAGTTTGTGACACTTGTGATTGGCTGAAATGGCTGCGTGCTTAAACACACATTTGATGGCTCTGACAGTCAGACTTCAGGAACCGAAACGTGGAACCGACAGACAAGGCACGTTTCGATGCCAAGTAGAACCTTAGCTTTTAATTCGGTTCCATCAAAGAATTGAATTTCGGTACCCAGTCCTACACACACACGCACACACACACACACACACACACACACACACACACACACACACACACACACACACACGCAGCTTAGCTTCACTCCGTTAACTGCGTGGCTCACTGCATCACAACGCAGGGAAGTTGGTCTCGAGGCATAAATCACCCTTAATCATGGCTACTAACCTGCACTACATTTCATAGGTCCTCCACTATTTTCCATATGTTCTACTCTTCTTGTACACTGCTGTAGTCTGTACTGTGAGTGTGTTTGGCTAGTAAGATTACAACTACTAGCCATGTTGGCTGGAGGTGAATAAAGTTATTTTTTGGCATAATTTTTGTAATGTAATGTAATGTAATGTAAATGAATCCTGCACTCCCCAGGAGCAGTACATCTTCATCCACGACGCCATCTTGGAGGCCTGCCTGTGCGGGGACACGGCCATTCCTGCCTGCGAGTACAAGGCCGCCTACTACGACATGATCCGGATAGACTCGCAGAGCAACTCCTCGCACCTCAAGGATGAGTTCCAGGTAACACTACAGCGAACACACACACAACACACACACACACACATATACACACACACACACACACACACAAAAAAGAAAATCGCAGTTTTACTGTAAAATACTTTGTAATGTAATGTAATACAACATTTACAATTGATTCTGACTTTTTCCTCGTCATTTCATGAATCTACACAGAAATGTTCACTTGGCCAATCACTTTTCACAGAACACTTGTATCATTTTCATCTTTATAATTTCTACAGGTGTATATTAAGTGTTACAGGTAAAAGTCAGGTAGCTAATAAGAATACAGGCTACATTGAAAAAGCTCTTTTCGGGGGCGCAGTAGCTCAATGAGCTAAGACGCCATACCAGTACGCCGGCGACCTGGGTTCAATTCCTGCTCGGGTCATTTGCCGACCCTTCCTCTCTCTCTCCCTACTCGTTTCCTGTCTCTCTCAACTGTCCTGTCTGATTAATAAAGGTGAAATAACCCCAAAAAATATCTTTAAAATATATCTTTTCAAAAATTGTTGGGCAGCTGTGGCCTAATGGGCTTCAAATCTGAGGGTTGAATTACAGTTTTGCTGTCAAATTAGTGCCTTTATATTTATTGCGTCTTCTCTCCCCCTCCACCCCCTCCACTCTAGACCCTGAACTCGGTCACCCCCCAGCCCCAGCCCGAGGACTGCAGCATCGCCCTGTTGCCACGCAACCACGAGAAGAACCGCTTCATGGACATGCTGCCTCCGGACCGCTGCCTGCCGTTCCTCATCACCATCGACGGGGAGAGCAGCAACTACATCAACGCCGCGCTCATGGACGTAAGTGTCCCAGCCAGCTCTCACCATTCGCAACCCCCAACCCCCCAGCCAGCTCTCACCATTCACATGCGCCGCACGCATATCCTGCAGCAAGCTTACCGGGGGCCTCACTCAGCACCCTCTGTCAAACATCTCTGCCCCCCACATCACCCCACCCCACCCAGCTCAACCATCCCCTTTTCCAATAGTCCCATCTCTATCCAAAACCCAGATCCATAGCCTCATATACTGTCCCCTCCTGCACATCCCCCCCCCCTCCGCTCTCCCCCCAAACACACTCATTCAGCCTCACTCCCCTCACTATGCCTAGCTGTGCTCCGTGGGTGCATTCCAATATGTGACCTTGCGTCCTCCGCTTGGGCTTGTGGCCTCACGTTTTGCTGATGCCCCGCCTCCGTGTAGAACACTATTAAGCTTCCCCGCTGTCAGCCTGGCCAAAACAATTTTTGGGGTGCTATTTTTATTTTCCATCCTGTTGATGTGAAAATGACTTAACAATTGAGCTGTTGCGAGATATTGAAATATAATGCTGTACGTAGTCAGTGATGTCATCATGACATATTACTTCCTGGTATGAGGTCACAAGCACAAGTGGAGGACGCCAGGTTGCATATTGGAACACACTCATTCACTCAGCCTCACTCCCCTAATGCCCAACTGTGCTCTGTGTTTCCTGTCTACTCTGTACTCCTACAAACAGCAAGCTAGAGACAAATCCAGGTTTATTACTGCTGTTCTGATTGAACTAGATTGGCCTAAACTTATCTATACATTATATATATATTATTTATGCATTATATATACTGTATGTACTGTATATATAAGCTCACAGGTCGTTTGGAAAACGTTTTAGGCGAGTATCAGTTCATGTTTCCTCACCAATGAGAGATGAAAAGGAACTGCATATGGTACTATGAGAAAGATGCCTTTAAACCAAACAAAAACTGAGCTATTCAAATAAAACATTGGCCACTGTGATATCTCTGCTAAACTAATCCTAATATTAATCCTACCTCATCACACGAGCATGTAGCGACACTGTGAGTAAGTCAATATAGAATGAAAACACATACAGTTTTCTCAAAGACTTTTCAAAGTTTGTTGAAACATTATATTAGCCATTCCTCTCAACTCTTCCTGATGGCTTTTCATGTGGTCCTAAATTTAACTCTGAGTCTGATTGGGGGTGTCAAAATTATTTAATTTGTTTATATGAAGTCCAAAGAGTCTTTTGGTTCTTCCAAAAGTAGAAGGGCGAGGTAAGTGTTTTGTGTGCTATGTTTTCATTATTATTTGTGTTTATGGAAGAAGACATTGTATTGAGGGCCCACACGTAATCAGTACCATTTCTAGCGTTTTTTATTCTATTTATTCTTTGCTGTTTTTGATGTTGGATTTTTAAAATAACGATGTATTCGTTAATCAGAATAGTCCTTAAATATTCTTTTCTTAGTTAGCATACAAAAAGAATGTGTGATTTTTTTTTGTTGTTAAACGTCCCATACCCACCAGGTCAGATAGATGGTCTATGGTGAAAGATTAGCCTGGCTATCGCGACTGCAAGTCTTTTCGAGAGTTTGATCTGGCTAACTAGCGTTGCCAACCCATTTGTCCAAGGGAGATGCAAAGGGCGATACAAAGCTTGCATTCATAAAAAATCTCCGTATGCTACTAGTTGAAGATAATCAATCTCACCACCCATTCCTTCACTCACCTTTTAGCTGGACTGGTGCACCATTGCCTTGAAGACAGCTTCTACTGGGACATTTGAAATGCTAGATGTTCATTGGTTCCCATTTCTTTGGATGGCAAGCACCTTAGATAGCTTGGTTTGCCATACCAAAGTCTCAAAAAGACCTGCAGTCGTGATAGCCAGGCTAGTGACAGGTGGCTCAGAGTTCATGCTAGGTGAGTTCATGCTAGGCCAGTGAGGTCATTTTTGTTTTGAGGCTCAATCACTTCCTCGTGCACTTCACAAACTTTTGGACTTTCTCTAACCAAGCTGTCAGAAGAATATCAGGTAATTTATTTCAAACGTCCACATATCAATGAATAATGCTTCTCTTCAAACTGGATTTGTTTCATGGCTTAAGTGCTATGTCAAGCAGGCTTCATTTTCTTTGTCAGCTTCACTCAAGGTTGCTTAGTTACGCATGCACAGCAAATCTAGTGGATGCCCAGTTTCCTTGTTCTTTTGTTTTTGGTTCATTTTTTTGGGAGATAAAAACACTCCAAAATGTCCACAATTGGCTGTGTTTTATTCAGATTCATGTGCCTTCTAATTCTTTTTCATTTAAATGTAATTAATTTTTATTACTTTTATTTCGTTGCACTTGCATGGTCCATACATCCACACATTGGTCACTAACACAAAGCAGACCATAGCAATTCGATGTGTTTTACATACAATAATAATAAATACACATTTAGGCCCCTGAGAAGAGAATTTATTTTCTTATTTAAAAAAATGTGTGTGTGTGTGACCCTTGCAGAGCTACAGACAGCCGGCAGCCTTCATCGTGACACAGCACCCGCTGCCCAACACCGTCAAGGACTTCTGGAGGCTGGTGTACGACTACGGCTGCACGTCCTTAGTCATGCTCAACGAGATCGACCTGGCACAGGTGAGGCAACACACTTTCAAGATGGCCGACTTTCAAGACCTTTTGAGTGCGTTACAATATGCGACCTTGCCTCCTCCACTTGTGCTTGTCTCCTCGTCCCGCCTCAATGTCTTTTTCCCAGCTGTCAGCCTAGCCACAACAACTTTTGAGGGACTGTTTTTCATTCACCATCCCAATTGCAAATGAGAAAAAGACATTGAAAGATATTGAAGATATTGAAATACAGTGGAATCCGCTTATAGTGGTCACGTTTGTCCGAGCCAATTTGAACACTGTAAGCGATTGATTACTAAAACCGAATTTGTATTATTTCACCTCTTTTTTTCTCCCTACCTGTCTGGCAAAAATGAGCGCTGAAAAAGACGAGGCTTACATGTATTTCAAAGCATAGACTATGCACGGGTCGTCATCTCTTATGATGTCAAATAAGTTTGTAAAGTTCCCATTTCACAAACGTTTTCTGGCGAGTTTCTGAACAGTGTGATTCAGGTTATGCATGCAAAACGCCGCTAGACTGGGCACTTAAATTGCTACAACGATAAATAACACACTGTTGCATAGCCTGCTGTAGGCCTACAGTAGTAGCCTACAACGTGATTTTTTTTTTGACACCGTTTAAAAAAGCCACGCAAAGAACTGGTTGGAATTGGGAAAGTCGCGCTGGGCTTGCTGGCATAGGAGAGATGAGAAGGGCGAGGGGGAGTGGGAGGGACTCGTGGGGAGACGCAGCCTGTAACGTTGGAACAGTTTAAACACAAGGTAGCCTGAGGAATGCCAAGCTTCGCAGAAACATCTCGTTGGCTCGTTTTTTGTAATTTTTCATACGTCTTGAAGAGCCCATGTTTTTCATTCCCAGAATAGCCTAAGAGAGCAATGATTCACGTGCTTGCTGCTGTTAACTCGTTAGGCTACGTTGGCTAGCGAGACAGACGCATGTGTACACAGCCTCATCACCAGAGGGGTTCTATGTAAACAGGTTGCGTCCCCACTCACCAGTCGAGCCATGTCTGCAGTTCACTGGGGTGCTGTCGGGAGAGCGCAGCCCATTCACTGTATGGAGTTTGCACTCCTCGGTTGGCGCCCCTAGAGTAGGCTACAGTAGGCTACCACCCGGAAAAGTGGCAAGTGGAGTCTTGCGCAATAGGCTACCCTTACAACCTCTCTGGCATAGGGCAGAAGCAGACGTCGAGAAAGGAATCGCGGGAGTAAAAAATGAAATGGCTACACGGAGTTTTTCAATAATTTTTGCACATGTTTACATTCATAAAATAACAAAAATGAACATTATAAGCGGATTTTCGATCACTGTAAACGAATTATTTAAACAGCATTTGTATAGAAATGATTCTGTCCCAAGCTTTTTGATCTATATAAGCGGTTGATTACTATATCCGTGACCACTATAAGCGGATTCCACTGTATAATGCAGTGATGTCATCATGACATATTATTTCCTGGTACGGGGAGACAAGCACAAGTGGAGGAGCCAAGGTTGCATATTGTAACACACTCCTTTTGTTTGCCTGATGACTTTTGACTGCAACAAATCTGGAGCGAAAGCGTATTTGTTGTTAGCCAATTAGCAACTACGGCTGCACGTCCTTAGTCATGCTGAACGAGGTCGACCTGGCACAGGTGAGGCAACACACTTTCAAGATGGCCGACTTTCAAGACTGATTTGTTGAGACTGAGTTTGCATGTGAATTTTGACTGCAGCAAATCTGGGGCGAAAGTGTAGTTCTTAGCCAGTTAGCAACTTGAGTAGTTTTCAATGGGACATTGCATTGCACACAACAAATTAGCTATTTAAACGTTGCCTCAAATGGTCAAGATGCCAGCAGTTTTGCATTAGCCTGATTATTAGGGATGCACCGATACCGATGCTGGTATCGGTATCGGCTCCCGATACTGCTCTTTATACTCGTACTCGTACTCGTCGAGCACTTGCCGATACCAGCTATGAGTACTACTATTACTCAAAACAATGCAAAATTTTGTCATGTTCTGTGGACTTGAAATCAGCATGGAAAAAAGTACCACCTCATACATTTACTAACATTTAAATCTACATGGAAATGGACAATAACAATATCACAGGTGGAAAAAAACAAGGCCATGCATTTATTTTCATTGTATTTTGGTGGTAAAAGGTATCGGTATCGGTACTCGGTATCGGCAAGTACACACATTAATGTACTCGTACTTGTATCGGTTTTCCAAAAAGTGGTATCGGTGCATCCCTACTGATTATCATCGACTTTCAGATCTCTCTGTTGGAGTTTTGGTCTAACCCCATGCATAACAATTCAAGTTTACCAAAAGTCATGGTTGACCCTCCTCCCTCGCTTTGGTACGGCTGGAGGCCAGAAAAGACTGTGCCAAAATTTAACCCGAGCACTTTCTTAGTCCCAATAATAACAGTCCCTGCTTAAACCACGCCACTGCCTTGAAAAGGTCTCTAAGCAGGGCCGTTGGAGCTGCCCCCTTTGTACTGGCCAGTGGAAAACCTACAGACAGTTACTAGTAATATTAGAAATATAAGACAGTATTGTAATGGCGTTGTTATTACTCTTCCTCAGGGATGCTCCCAGTACTGGAGCAATGTAACTGCGGTAGTAATATTAGTAATATAAGGTTGTGTTGTAATGAAGTTGTTATTACTCTTCCTCAGGGATGCTCCCAGTACTGGCACAAAGTTACTAGTAATATTAGTAATATAAGGCAGTATTGTAATGACGTTGTTATTACTCTTCCTCAGGGATGCCCCCAGTACTGGAGCAATGTAACTGCGGTAGTAATATTAGTAATATTCGACAGTATTGTAATGACGTTGTTGTTACTCTTCCTCAGGGGTGCCCCCAGTACTGGCCGGAGGAGGGCATGTTGCGCTACGGGCCGGTGCAGGTGGAGTGCATGTCCTGCTCCATGGACTGTGACGTCATCAGCCGCCTCTTCAGGATATGTAACCTGACCAGAGTGAGTACCGCACCGCACTGAACTGCATCACCACCAGGGCTGAACTGGCCATAGGGCATACAGGGCATCACGCTCTGCATCACCACCAGGGCAGGGCTGGCCATAGGGCATACAGGGCATCACGCTCTGCATCACCACCAGGGCAGGGCTGGCCATAGGGCAGTGTTTCTCAAAGTTTCTCAGACCGAGGACCACTTTGGGCCCCCAAAAATCTTCAGGGACCACCTGTCTACTGAATTGACAGTTGACGGGTGCTAATTTTGATGCAGATCACTTACTTCTTATTCACATTGACAAGCCTGGCTTATTGTGGTGAAAATGAGACTCCCGCTATGTTTAGCTTTGTAATAATATTACAAATATAGTCTACTGCTAGCTGGTCTTGGAAAAATAAAAAATCCCCTTGCGGACCACCTGAGCTCTGTCGCGGACCACCAGTGGTCCCCGGACCACACTTTGAGAATCACTGCCATGGGGCATACAGGGCATTAGCGCTGGGTATCGCAGCCATGTTCCTGTATCAATTCTCTGACGAAAAAAAAATCCTAGAGCAGTGATTTCCAAACTGTGGGCCGGGGCCCGGGGCCCACTGGTGGGCCCTGAGGGTATTCCATGTGGGCCTTGAAATAATTTTCCAAAAATCTAAATAATATGTCTGAGTGTGTTGCTTGTTGACTATATATTTCAATTTTATTCTTAATTGGGTCAGAGGTGGGCCCCGAACATTTGTGAAAATTTCAAGCGGGCCCCAAGTTGAAAAGGTTTGGGAACCCCTGTCCTAGAGCTCTCCGGAGCGCTTATCTCCCTGTTGACACATTTACATGTCTGAGAACAGAGTAGAATAGAACAGAACAGAACAGAATAGAATAGAATAGTAACATGTTTTGTTCTTTCACTCTGTTCTAATTCTATTGCATTTTACTCTTGAAAATTGATCCAGATCTTCCCTTCCCTATCAAAGGGAGAAGAAATAAACTCAACAAATATATACTGTATACTGCAACAAAACATGATCCTTAAAAATGGAAAGAGGCTCATTTTATTCTATTAAAACAATTCTGAATGTATGTGTGTGCGTCTATGTCTCCGTGTGTGTGTGTGTGTGTGTGCGTGTGTGTGTGTGTGTGTGTGTGTGCGTGTGCGTGTGCGTGTGCGTGTGCGTGTGCGTGTGTGTGTGCGTGTGTGTGTGTGTGTGTGTGTGTGTGTGTGTGTGTGTGTGTGTGTGTGTGTGTGTGTGTGAATTTGTTTGCGTGTGTGCGTGTGTGCGTGTGTGCGTGCGTGTGTGTGCCATCTTTCCACAGCCCCAGGAGGGCTACCTGATGGTGCGGCAGTTCCAGTACCTGGGGTGGGCGGGGCATCGGGAAGTTCCCGCCTCCAAGCGCTCCTTCCTGAAGCTGATCCTACAGGTGGACAAGTGGCAGGACGAGTGCGAGGAGGGGGAGGGGCGCACCGTGGTACACTGCCTGTAAGTACACACACGCACACACACACACACGTACACACACACAGGTACACACACACACACACACACACACACACACACACACACACACACACACACACACACACACACACACACACACACAAGCAAGCACACACACAAGTACAAACCCCAACTCCGATGAAGTTGGGACGTTTGGTAAACAGTGAATAAAATCAAAATGCTATCATTTTCAAAACATTCAATCTATTCATTAGATGGAGAATAGTGAAAAGACAACATATTAAGTGTTAAAACCGAGAAAAAATATTGTTTTGGGGGACATATGTACTCATTTCTAATTTGATAAATCCAACACGTCTCAAAAGAGTTGGGACGGGGACAATAAATGGCAGCAAATGTCGAGGAAGACTAAAAACAAAACAAAAGACAACACTTAACAGTTAAATACATTAACCGATGAGATGCTTTTTATATAAAAAACAGTGTTAATTCCTATCTTGGACATGTTTCACCAGCTTAAATGGTGGGTGTATTCCTTGTCATGTTTTGCAATGTTTTCCTTTCCGTAGTGCTTACAGTGTGACAGGTCTTGACCAAAAACCCACCATTTTATCACCTGCTGGTCCTTATGATGGAGCCAAACTGTTAAAACATAGTAGAGAATGCAATTTGACCTTACTATGTGGCAGTAATCGAAGATCTCCCTTCAAAATATAATGCATGAGTGGCTTTTCATGCTATTTAAAACCCATTTATACCATTCAGCACTGTATTTAACTCTACAGATGAGTGAGAACATCTTAACCAATGCACTACTGCACCCGCATGTCATCATGGAGGCTGACTTTTGAAGCTAGCACTAACACAAGTTGGATGGTCAATTTTCACTGTAGCACAGGATGTGCAATGCTCTATTATTGTCAAAAAGAATGGACTTCTACAACCTCTGCTGACTTCTGTAAGCAAAGGACAGTTTCCCATGTCTTCTGGGTCTATTTCAAGTGAGCTCAGGTGCTTAGGAGAATGTTACACCCCTGTATCATTTTCATGCATTAAGCATTCTTAATATGGTCAATTTTCAATAGCTCTAATTCCTTGAGTGCTAGAGAGAGACTACAGCCAATATATATTTCATGATGTCATGAACCTATACAATGATTTTATTAACAAAAATATGTCTTATATACACTCAATCGTGGTAAATCAAAGGGAATTCAAAAATGTATGTAATAACTATGGTAATTATTCCCTTTGCATCTTTAATTCTGAGTGACTCAGCCTCTCTGTGATGATCTTATACCTGGACACCTATATTGTCCGTCAGTACAATTCATTTTGAAATGTTCTTCTTTGTTGTTTTATCTTATTTGGATGTTTACTAAATTTCACTGATCCCCGTCCCAACTCTTTTGAGACGTGTTGGATTTATCAAATTAGAAATGAGTACATATGTCCCCCAAAACAATATTTTTTCTCGGTTTTAACACTTAATATGTTGTCTTTTCACTATTCTCCATCTAATGAATAGATTGAATGTTTTGAAAATGATAGCATTTTGATTTTATTCACTGTTTACCAAACGTCCCAACTTCATCGGAGTTGGGTTTTGTACAACACTGTAGGACCTAGATGGTAGAGGAAAATATACACTTACACTTACACATTTTCACATTAACAGGAGTCATATGTATTTCAATGATATTTGCAAGTTTTAAATGCAACATGGTTAATATTTCATATGAACATGATGGAGCATGTTGACTAAGGCATTTCAAATTCTGTGTTGGCATTTGGTCATGTTCTTATAGTTGATGCTTCATGATACATAGCACACACAAACACACACACACAGTCAGGCACACAGACACAGACACACACACAGACACACACACAGACACACACACAGACACGCACACAGACACGCACACAGACACGCACACAGACACGCACACAGACACGCACACAGACACGCACACAGACACGCACACAGACACGCACACAGACACGCACACAGACACGCACACAGACACGCACACAGACACGCACACAGACACGCACACAGACACGCACACAGACACGCACACAGACACACACACACACACACACACACACTTGATGATGCAAAGCACCCACACCACACCACACCCCTAACCACAACTGGCATATCAACTCAGACCGACACACACGTAGTCATCGTGACTCAACCACCTGTGCTGGTGGTCTGACAGATACCCCCCACCCCACCCCCACCCCGCACCCCCACCCCGCAATCAAATGTGCACACACGCAGGCACACATGCACACATCACGCACCCGCTCTCTCTCTCTCTCTCTCTCTCTCTCTCTCTCTCTCTCTCTCTCTCTCTCTCTCTCTCACACACTCTCACACTCTCTCACTCTCTCTCTCCACTCTCTCACATATTCACACACACACACACACACACACACACACACACAACCACCGACAGGAGAAACAGTGATGACTACATTTTACCAGCACAATATTAATATACACAGTGACACACACTGTTCCATTCCACTTAACTTTAATACTGCTGTATGTAATACACACACACACACACACACACACACACACACACACACACACACACACACACACACACACACACACACACACACACACACACAGCACTTGTGTGCTGTGGAGTGCTGTGTCACAATGACGATGGGAGTGGGCTTTCACTTTTGCTTTCACTTCACTTGAAACCTAGCCCATCTTTTCAGAAGAAGGGTACATTCTTTTATTGTTTTGCTCTCTTATTAATCCTCCATAAGTCAATGTGACCCTAATTGCATTTGCTTTAAAGGGACACTGTATGATATTTTTAGTTGTTTATTTCCAGAATTCATGCTGCCCATTCACTAATGTTACCTTTTTCATGAATACTTACCACCACCATCAAATTCAAAGTATTCATTATGACTGGAAAAATTGCACTTTTCATACATGAAAAGGGGGATCTTCTCCATTGTCCGCCATTTTCAATTTCCAGAAATAGCAATTTTTAGCTGCAAAAATGACTGTACTTGGGTCATACTAGAAATTATTAGTTTATCACTTAGTAAACTTTCATGAAAAGATCAAATATGCCAACGGACAACCCAGTTTCAATGAGCAGCATAGTTGCAGTACCCTTTTGACCATTTCCTGCACAGTGTCCCTTTAATAAGTCAATTTGACCCTAATTGCATTTGCTTTAAACGTTCTCTTCCATATACTAAAATTGTGATCACACACATTAATGAGAACACAAACATGCACAGTCCTTGTGAAGACCAATGTGACCCAACCCTTCTCTCTCTCTCTCTCTCTCTCTCCCTCTCTCTCTCTCTCTCTCTCTCTCTCTCTCTCTGTATCCCTCTCTGTATCTCTCTCTCTCTCTCTTATCTCTCTCTCTCTCTCTCTCTCTCTCTCTCTCTCTCTCTCTCTCTCTCTCTCTCCTCCCTCCCTCTCTCTCTCTCTCTCTCTCTCTCTCTCTCTCTCTCTCTCTCTCTCTCTCTCTCTCTCTCTCTCTCTCTCTCTCTCTCTCTCTCTCTCTCTCTCTGTATCTCTGCATCTCTAGGAATGGTGGAGGGCGCAGTGGGATGTTCTGTGCCATCAGCATCGTGTGTGAGATGATCAAGAGGCAGAACGTGGTGGACGTGTTTCACGCCGTCAAGACGCTGCGGAACAGCAAGCCCAACATGGTGGACAGTCCGGTTAGTACACTCAGTAACACACACACACAAACACACACACACACACACACACACACACACACACAGTCCGGTCAGTACACTTAGTAACACACACACACACACACACACACACACACACACACACACACACACACACACACACACACAGCCCGGTCAGTACACTCAGTAACACACACACACACACACACACACACACACACACACACACACACACACACACACACACACACACACACACACACACACACAGTCCGGTCAGTACACTCAGACACACACACACACACACACACACACACACACACACACACACACACACACACACACACACACACACACACACACACACACACACACACAGCCCGGTCAGTACACTCAGTACCACAACACCTACAGTGACAACACCACACAATAACCTATTGATGCTGGATGTTGCGTTGCGCAACATTGGCCCTGGCACCTGGAGCTGCATGACGCAACATTCAGGCTCATGAGATTTGAGATATTTTTATTACAAATGTCATGAATGCCATTCAAGTCTCTGTTTTTCTCGGTTTATATACGAACACTAACAGGAGGGGTTTTTTTATCTCCTTTGCTGGAGTTTGCCGGGAAGATTTCTTTTTCATAGAAAAAAAAACCATACCACCTGGGTATGTACTATAACCAGGCCCTAAGACCCGTCAGTAGCAGAAACCTACAATACCAACATCGAAATTCTACGAAATCTGATGTAATCATTATCTAGACATAATTTGGCACCCCAAGCTGCATTTATTTCGCAAGCCTAGTAAAAAAGCAGTGAGATGTATTGCTAAATTCTGGTTGCTGGTATACTTTGAAGTCAATGCAAGCTGTAAGACGTTATTACTCAACGATGATCCTTTGTAGTTACGTACTGCTCATGCTTCTGCTTATACTGTTATTCTTTGAAGCCGAGCGGAGGTTTAGGTCTCGTGTCTTCTACAGTAGATCAGACTGCAGCAGAGGCAGGCAGGCAGGCAGGCAGGCAGGGAGACAGGCAGGCAGGCAGGCAGGCAGGAAGACAGGTAGGCAAGCAGGAAGACAGGCAGGCAGGCAGGCAGGCAGGGAGACAGGCAGGCAGGCAGGCAGGGAGACAGGCAGGCAGGCAGGCAGGCAGGGAGGGAGACAGGCAGGCAGGGAGACAGGCAGGAGAGGGAGACAGGCAGGCAGGAGAGGCAGGCAGGAGAGGGAGACAGGCACGCAGGAGAGGCAGGCAGGGAGACAGGCAGGCAGGCAGACAGGCAGGCAGGGAGACAGGCAGGGAGACAGACAGACAGGCAGGCAGGCAGGGAGGCAGGCAGGGAAACAGGCAGGGCAGGCAGGCAGGCAGGGAAGGAGAGGCAGGCAGGGAGACAGGCAGAAAAGGAGACAGGCAGGGAGACAGGAGAGGCAGACAGGCAGGCAGGGAGACAGGGAGGCACACAGAGAGGCAGGCAGGGAGACAGGCAGGCAAGGAGACAGGCAGGCAAGGAGACAGACAGGCAGGCAGGCAGGCAGGCAGGCAGGCAGGCAGGCAGGGAGACAGGCAGGCAGGGAGACAGGCAGGCAGGGAGACAGGCAGGCAAGGAGACAGACAGGCAAGGAGACAGGCAGGCAGGGAAGGAGAGGCAGACAGGGAGACAGGGAGGCACACAGAGAGGCAGGCAGGCAGGCAGGCAGGGAGACAGGCAGGCAGGGAGACAGGGAGGCAGGCAGGCAGGCAGGCAGGCAGGCAGGCAGGGAGACAGGCAGGCAGGCAGTCAGGGAGACAGGCAGGCAGGCAGGCAGTCAGGGAGACACGCAGGCAGTCAGGCAGGGAGGCAGGCAGGCAGACATACTGGCAGACATACTGGCAGGGAGACAGGCAGGCAGGGAGACAGGCAGGGAGACAGGCAGGCAGGGAGACAGTGACAACCCCCCCCAGCTTAATACATACGGTAACACTTTACTTGACGTCGGTGTCATATGCATGTCATTAAAGTGTCATAATAGTGTCATGAGACGGTCATAGATAAGTCATAAACATGATGTCCATGTCATAAACATTGTATGACTGTTGGCCATGTTTATGACACGTGTATAACTGTGCCATGACACTGTTATGACACTGTAATGACACTGTAATGACACTGTAATGACATGCATATGACACCGGCATCATTTAAAGTGTTACCATAAATACAATGTAATGAGCGCCAGATTCACCCCCACCCCCACCCCCAGAGGTGGGCAAAGTAAAAGTAAACGTTTGGTGTAAGTCTAGCACATGATAGTTAGGGAAAGATATGGATATTTTAGGAAATCTGTGAACTAATTTCTTACCAATAGATTTTTTTACCATGTATTCTGGACACACCTCACAATTTATCCACGGCCAAATCCAATGGGAATTTCCGTTACTTCAGAAGTTATGACCCATTATGCATCCTTTCCCCCCAATCTGCAGTGTTCCAATTTTTACATAGGCCTTCTGTGCACCCCAACTTTGACGGGGTGTCACGGAAATTCCCATTGGATTTGGCCGTGGATAAATTGTGAGGTGTGTCTGACACCTGAAAGAACACATGGTAAAAAAAATCTATTGGTAAGAAATTAGTTCACAGATTTCCCAAAATATCCATATCTTTCCCTAACTATGATGTTACATAGCTGTTACACACCAGTTATTCCATTGGACCTACTAGGGCTGGGCAGTATACCGTTGAAAAACTGTGATGAAGGTTTTCACCTACACCTACAAGATTCACTTTTGATGAGAGAAGGGGTTTTTTTTTTAGCTTTTATTCCAAAAAAGTGATTAAATTTTTTTTTTTTAAATTCCAGAACCGCCCAGCCCTAGTACCTACTGTAATGAAGTAGAGGTTGTTGTTACTGGGGGGAGAAAGAAGAAAACCCCCAACTTTTGATCCAACGAACACAGCGCTCTATAGCTGTGGCAGGTTTTGTTTTGTATTTCTACTTTGCAGTAGAAGGTATTCCCACTCCATGTCCTTTCCTGGACCCCGTTTATCAAAACCATTGTTGCTAACCAGTTAGCAACTTAGAAGGTTGCCAATGGGAAATTGCATTGCAACCAAGTAAGTTGCTAACTTAGTTTGCAACAATGCTGTCAAGAAACACACCCCTTGGTCCTGTACAGTATATTCACCTGCAGGCTGAGTAACAAGACTTCTCCTGGAGCTGAAGCTGCCACTGGCACTGTGTCACTGTTACTGCTTCAAAAATGTTACTCTCACAGTTGATGTCAAAACGAGCTTTCCTTGTCATCTTTCTCTTTCTCGTTCTCTCCCTCTCGCTCTGGAGTTAAGTGGAAGATTTTGTTGCACACTCCAAAAAAGAGAACAAGCACTAAAGGCTATGAATAGAATGATCTACAAGATGTTCTTCATCCTAATAATAGCTCTTTTCCGTTTGTCTGTCTGTCTTGTCTGTCTCTCTCTCTCTGTGGCTCTCTCTCTCTGTCTTTCTCTCTCTCTCTCTCTCTGTCTCTCTCTCTCTCTCTCTCTCTCTCTCTCTCTGTCTCTCTCCCCCTCTCTCTCTCTCCGTCTCTCTCACTCTCCTCTCTCTCTCTCTCTCTCTCTCTGTCTCTCCCCCTCCCCCTCCTCTCTCTCTCTCTCTCTCTCTCTCCCCCTCTCTCTCTCTCTGTCTCCCCCCCCCTCTCTCTCTCTCTCTCTCTCTCCCCCCCCCTCCTCTCTCTCTCTCTATCTCTCTCCCCCTCTCTCTCTCTCTGCCCCCCCCCTCCTCTCTCTATCTCTCTATCTCTCTATCGCCCCCTACAGGACCAGTATCGCTTCTGCTATGACCTTGCTCTGGAGTATATCGAGACGTCTTGAAGAGTGGTGTTGGACGACGAGTGAGGAGGAGAGGAGAGTGTGTTGAAGATGACGACGTCTTGAGGAGAGTAGAGTGTGTTGAAGATGACGACTTCTTCTCTTCATGAGTTGCCAGCAGCAGCAGCAGTGGCACTGGAGTGTGTGTGTGTGTGTGTGTGTTTGCTGATTACGACGTCAGGAGGATGAGGATTGGAGTGTGTTGCTGTGCAGCGCTCCTGTCGACTTGAAGACCCCCATCCCTGCCCCCCCACCCCCCAATGCCTCCTGGGCCTCAATGCTTGGCTTATTGTTCTGTTTTATCATTCATCGTTTTGGATTTTCTTCTTAAAACAGGGCCATGGGCTCATGTCATTGGATTGATTGTTGTTGTTGTTTTTTTGGGGTCTTTTTTGTTTTTTTTGTTTAAAAGAGATGTAATTGTTGTAAATGTACTGGGCGTGTGTGTGTATGACGTGGGTGGCTTGTATATGTCTGCATTGTACTCTGCCGTGTTGAGTGGCACCGGATCAAGTGCTGGCCACGAGGCCTTTGTTTTTTGCTTCATGTCTTTATGGCATTTTTTAGAACTTTATTGTTTTTATCTGTTTTTTTATTATTTTGTGCTGTTAATTTGTTACGTTTTGTTCATTTTTTTTCTCCCTGATTTGTAAAGAAAAAAAAAGAAACTATTTTCTGTGCAGCCATTGTAAAGAGTAATTCCAATGCCAGTCAGTGTATTGCATGCTTTTATTCTATATTGCCATCATTGTCCACCAACGATATATAATGATATCTATCTATATCTATATTGATATCTACGATATAGTTACATCACACATGTGAAAAGAAAAAAAAGAAACCTGCGCTCTTTATGGATCAATAAGTAAATAAATACTGTACGTGTGCTAACGTGTAACATTGGCTTGGTAATGTCGGTAATGTCGTGCACTGATGGCTGAACTTGTTTCTGTTTTTGTTTTGTAGCAGATATTATGCAGAAGCCAAAGACTTGTGTACATATGTCTATATGGAGAAGCACATTGTTTGTATTTATTGTAGTTTACTTTGTTTGCATTCCTTTTTTGAAGGCTTAAAACAATCATTGTCATTCCTTTTTGTTTACGTACGCTGAATTAAAATGTATACAATAATTGTAGCTTCTTGTTTTATATAGTAGTTGTTTTTTTTATTATTGGTTTGGATTTTAGTCAAGAACAATTTTTTTTATATAAATTTGGTTCTGTTTCATGTTTTGTATCCTTCCGCCTTGACGTTGCCGTGGTAATGATTGTGAATTCTACCCGCTCGAGAAAAGGTTACAACAAGGTTGCCGCGGAGACCTTAGAAGAGTTTTTTCTTTTTTTTTTTTCTTTTGAATGTTTTGACAGATGTGTGAGGCTCCTTGTGGAGAGCAACACTGAGAAATGGAGTAAAGTATACAGTATTAGGCATGGCACATGTGGACTAGAAGCCAATGAAATGCAATGCACAGGCAGCAAACTAACTAAAGTAAAGGCATGTAGGTATTGGAACTGAACGCACACCTGAACTGAAGAAGAAGAGCAAAGAAAAATCGAAGAGCAAAGAAATTGGTTTTATGTGAAGTTTCAATCATGTCTCATCTTTTTTCATCATCTGTAGTAGTTGGCTTACTGGCTGTATCTATAAAATATTAAAAAAGTATTTGAATTAAAAAAAAGTACTGAAAACGTTTGTCTAGTGTGTTGTTTTATCACAGTCCTGACCACGTCTATATAGTCTGTCAGCATTGATGTGGATCATAATTTTAACTAACTTTCTATACACCCATTGTGTAAGATGGTTTGTGTTTCTGAAATGTAGATGTGCTTGAGAGATGACATTGACGACTCAAAAGTGCACAACTGTGGTTACCAAGCAGCCAGCCAGCCTCTTCCTGTTGCTCGCACTGCACAGCTGTGTGTGTGTGTGTGTGTGTGTGTGTGTGTGTGTGTGTGTGTGTGTGTGTGTGTGTGTGTGTGTGTGTGTGTGTGTGCGTGTGTGTGTGTGTGTGTGTGTGTGTGTGTGTGTGTGTCTCTACACGCTCCTCTTGTGCTGCACATAGCCTCTCAGTACAGAGGCGAACCAAGCTCAGGCACCGACACGCTTTTACAGTAGGGCCCCGCCGACAAAAAGCTGAAGCAGGCTCCAAAACATTTCGGGTTGACCGGCCTTCGCCCTTCGGATAGTTGGCAAATCGGCATGGCAAACTAGTGGCTGGCACTACTCCGTGTTCACACACACACACACACACACACACACACCACACACACACAGAAAGACGCACACAACTCAAGAGGACACAGACTGATGAGGTGCATGGCTTCTTGATGCTGTAGGGAGTGAACTGCTGGTGCTGGGTGAAGCAGCAGAGGCCTCTGCGTTGCATTGCATTGGGAGCCTTGTGGACTGTCGTGTGGACTGTCGTGTGGACTGTAAGGATATAAGGATCATGGCGATGATGACACTGGAGGAGTTCACCCGCTCTGTGGAGGCCGGCTCTCTGCCTCGCATACTGCAGATCCAGTCTGGGATATACGTCCAAGGTAGGTAGGTTGCACTCGCCACAGTTAGGCCTGCCCGTATACCACCTGCTTCATGGTACATGGTTGCACTGCGATGAAGGAGAGTTAGCCCGAAACGTTGTGCCATTAAATATTTGGGAGCATTTAACAGTGTTGCGGATCTTTATTTTCTTTTCAGATGTGTACATTACACAGTTTCTGTTTGTCTTCCTAGTGGTCGCACTATCACAGTAGGCCTGCCTGTCCGTATACCACTTGGTTCATGGTACATGTGTACATTACACAGTTTCTATTTGTATTCCTAGTGGTCTCATGAATTCAGATCCAGTCTGGGATATATACCTCCAAAGGTACCTCGCACAGCAGGGCCACTTCCCCAAAGGTGTAGGTTTGACATGGAAAGTGGTGGGGACTATATTATTATGACAAATTGCCTGCCGAATATGCTGTTTCGTCATTATATTTGGGTAACACTTTACAATAGCTACCCAAAAAAAGCTTAATAAGCACTTTATTAGCATTTAATTATAATTAACATTAACAAAGCATTTACAAACGTTTGTAAATGAGTAAGAACCAAACTACGACAGCACAGTGAAGTGGTAATCAACTTCTACTGTGTGAGTTTTATGTGGTTTCATGCCTTCTGGTCTTTGGAGGATAAACTTCCAGGTCCGATAAGACTGATGCGTCTGTTGTGTTAACATAGTATTTCTTGCCCATCTATAAACATTTGTAAACATTTTGTGAATAATTAGTTCATTATTTATAAAGTGTTTATAAAGCTTTTTTGGGTAGTTATTGTGAAGTGTTACCTATATCTGTAATAACGTGGTGGGAAGCTAGGTGCATCTCAAAAGCGGTATATAGACATGTCCCCACCATCCACACCTAAAAGTATGCCCATGTGTGGTGTGTACCACTTGGTTCATCATGGTACGTATGTGTACAGTACATGTTTCCATTTGTGTGAATAGATTTATTTTTTTTATCCTAGTGGTCTCCTTAATTCAATTAATTTTGAATGAAACTATGATCTGTATGTCCCTATAGCAAACAGTATGGTGTATGTGGATTTGATGAATATGTGGATTGCAGTCATAATGAACTATATGGAACACAAGAACTCAGAGACCCGAGTAGGTACTATGGTCTATGATGTCATCTTTATGTACCTGATTTGCTTTTAACATCCTTTTAAATCTGTTACTTATTTTTTTCTTTATCACTGTCTTGGACATTGTTGCCAGTGTTGCAACTGTAGGCCTACACTGCGCCTAGATGTCTTGCTTATTTATTCAAAGTTACCTTCCTATTATTTAATGTTGGTTCTATTACCTTGTGTTTGACAACGTTGTCAGTGTCGCAACTGTACACTGCACCTTGAGGTTTTTGTTTACTTTGTGCTACTTTTTAATGCATTGTCCTCTTCTTTACTCTTTGTAGGACAATGCTATCAGTGTTGCAACTGTACACTGTGCCTTACCCTGTTCTTGTTTAAATTGCTCCTTGTAAGTCGCTTTGAACAAAGGCGTCTGCCAAATACTAATGTAATGTAATGTAATGTAATGCAGAATTACAATCATCCAAGTAATTGTCATCAGTGCAAGTTGTTCTCTTCAGGATTATTACTGAAGTCTGAAAATTGCAATTTAGAGATGTACGTAGGTGATGATAGCAGTGGTGTGGAACGCAGGTATACACAATATACCCACCTGAAAATGACAGGGATTTCAGTATTCTCACCTGAAATTGATTCAGTCATTATTTAGAATAGCACAAATATACAGAATTCCCACCACATAAAATGTTCAAATATACAGTATACCCACCACAGAAAAGTAGACTACACCACTGGGTGGTAGAATTGCAGACTGGTCGATACAGGGTGTCTGTTTTATCCTTTTGGGACCTTCTGTCTGGCTTCCAAAATCTTAAGGAGACAGAGTTGTTGATAGTGTGTAACATGACCCAAAGGGGATTGAGATCAAAGTTAGCTGAACAGAAACTACAGCAAGTCATACAATTGAGAGGCCCGTCCAAACCAGCCCGTCACTGAAAAGCTTTAGAGTTTTCAGCTATTTTATGCAATACCATTGTGTTTTATTTTTATATGTGTTATTTTTTCTTCAAACCAAAGATTCCTTTTTACTACCCTTTTACTTGGTACAAAGGTGCAGAAGTCAGCCAAACAAATGAGTATACTGTGGCTGCAGTGCAGAGCCGCTGGGCTCGGTAGATTGGGGAATAACCGGTGAGAAGTGAATAGGGGAGAGCCAGGGCCGGATTAATGCACAGGCTAGATATGGCTACATCCTAGGGGCCCCACCTTCCAGGGGGCCCCCTGATTGGCCAAAAGTTAAAAATTGCAGAATTGTGACTATATGCAATATTGAAAAAATAGTTTTATTCAATACAGTTGGTAGACATGTAATCCTCAAGCTCTAGCTCGTAATTATGACACTATCTATGTAAATCTGTGGTGAAATTTGCCTTCTGGGAGCCCCCACAGCAACCTGTAGCCTAGGGGCCCCAGGCCATCTTAATCCGGTCCTGGGGAGAGCTTTTCAGTGGGACAGTGTGCTGTCGGCCATTTTGTAATGCTTTCATTCTCACCAGTGAAGCAGTGAGGGGTCACCACCCAATTGTGGAGAGGGTGCAGCCAGGATTTAACTGAGAATTTCAAATAAAATCCACACACTTCAGGTCTTGTGGAAAATAGCTTTACTAGGACGGCAGGCTTTTCGTTCTGTTTGACCTTTGTCAGGTAGAGAGCTTGCAGTCCCAGTAGAGCTAGTTTGCGCAAGATCTGAAGTGTGCAGATATTCTCCATTTGTATTTATTGTTCTCCCCCGTACAAGATTCTCAGAAAAGGAAAGATATGTTAAAGAATAATTGAAATGCAATTCAAAGTAAACATGATATAACCGATCAATATTTCTTTTTTTAGTGGTAGGATACTCACACTGCTGAACTAGTGAAACAACACAGAAACGCTGGTGACATCATTGGCTGTGCTAGCCTACAGCATTAACGTTAAGGTCACTATTTGGAAATATATACTATTTGGAAACATAATATATTTGGTATTTTGACTCTTCAAGGCTTCTGTACTGCACCTCAGGTTTCAAGTACAGTATGCGATAAAATGTGAGACGAGATGTGAAGTCTGGATCTCCCATGCGTGTATTTGGGTGTGAGAAAGTTTTCATTGTGTGCCTGAACCGAGTTACCTACTGATTAAAAATGATTTAGGATTCATCAATTTGGCTTAAAATCAGAGGTGTCAAATGTAAAAATATAAGTTGGCCTACATTTGTGGTTTAAATACAACACTAGCCCATGAGATTACATAACTCGTTCAACCATTTACTCCAGTGTACCCTATGAGGTGGATAGACTGTGTCGTTACTGAAGAACACTAAAAATCTAACATGAATCTACCACAAATTGATCCAACCAGCACAAAGGTAGCCGAGCACAAGACAAGTACACAGGTCTACTGGTTATTCAAATAAGTTAACTGTGTTGGAAGAAATTGTGTTTCTTTTTTTTTTTTTACTTTTAATTTTAACACCTCTGCAGTACTTCACTATGTCGGCTATTATCTCCCAGGTCCTGCAGCCATACTGCAAGAGACTGTATTTGTTGGTATTGCCATTTAATGTATAATAATAATGGGTCATTGATTTCCAGTGGTTTATTAGCCTATCTTGAATGTCACTGTGAAGGAATGTCACTCTGAATATGGTGTTGGGCTATGGTGTATGGCCATACTCCCAAGATCTGTGTATTTTTGTTGGCATTGTTAGGCCAATAACAATGTGGCAAGTGAATTCATAGTAGATCCATTATTAGCCTATCCTTGAATATCCCTCTAAATACAGTATGCTGTTGGGTGCCTCTAAATACAGTATGCTGTTGGGTGACTCCAGGGTGCGATTTGTCAGAAAACCAGAAGGGGGGATATGTTTCAGATTTTAAGCAATTTTAATGGAATTACATTGAACAGTGATAAAATCATGTAGAAAAAGTGGCGATATCAAGACCAGAAGAGGGGACAATCCCCCCCTACAAATCGCACCCTGGGTGCCTCTAAATACAGTATGCTGTTGGGTGCCTCTAAATACAGTGTGCTGTCGGGTGCTGTTGGATATCCCTCTAAATACAGTATGCTGTATGTTGGCTGCCTCTGCTCCGCAGGATCTGTGTATGAGATGTACGGCAGAGAATGCTGCCTGGCCAACGGTGACCTCATCAAGGTCATCGACATCAGGACCACCAGGTTCATCGCCGAGGGCAACGGGGGCCTGAAGGTCGACCTTCCCCTCAACTACCCAGGTAGGCTACGCCGCACCGCGCCACGCCGCACAGTCAGAGGACTTTTATAATCTGCAATAATGTGCTATGCCTCATAAAGCCCAGAGATGAAAATGTCACATTAATAAAAAATGAAAGTAGCGTATAGTAACATGCCCGCGCTTTACCCTCCCACCCTGTTCGTCTTTGAAAAGGGGGACGGGGCTCTCAGAATTCATTAAAATAGCGATTAATTTTATGACACCGTTAACTCTGCATAGCGGATTCTATTCCACTTAATAAATGTTGAAAGAGACTTACACAGCCATGACTGCTGGCTGCAACCTGGGGGACCTGATTTCATGGCAAGTCCAACCACAACTCATTCAGTTCATAAAGTAAAAACCTAATGAAAATGATTTCTTGAAACTGCCCTTCACTGGCAAGATGAAAAAGTAACTATGCAGAAATGGTGGCCGTTGTTGGGGGGGTGGGTTCATAAGCGGCTCCTCAGTACCTTCAGCCAGGGGGGGGGCAAAGTCCCCAGAGGCCAGGCCGCATTGCCCTCCCAATCATCCTCCACCCCCCAGCTCTCACACACAACATGTACAGTACGTAATGTAGGCTAGGATAGTTTATCTATGTTTAAGATGGAGGGATGGATGGATGGATGGATGGATGTCAATGTCGGACAGGTGTTTCCCCAACCACGTGCAAGGATTTTTAAAACCACACCCTTGGAGAGCTACGGCTATTCGGAGAGCAAGACGGAACTCATTTATCTGGTGAGAGTCAGGTTAGATCAGTGTTTCTCAACAGGGGTGCCGGGGCACCCTGGGGTGCCGCGGACACGTGGCTGATAAATAACTTATGTAATATAATACATATTTGTCTAAATTGATAAAATAATGCTAGTCAGTAGAATCTTTCATCTGCCATTTATGCACAATAAAGTAAATATACTGTAGGTTGCCCCAGTCAGCTGCAACTTCGAATGTAGGTCGTGTGACGTCTCCAAATGTGTTACTTTTCTAAGCTTGTGTGGTATCTGATGCGATGCCAAGTTACGGCTTGTTGGTTTGGGGTGCCTTGAAATTTTTCATGAATTGTAAGGGTGCCTCGCCTAAAAAAAGGTTGAGAAACACTGGGTTAGATGTCAGATGACTTTGTCCTGGGCCCAGCGAAAGCTGTCAGTGCCCCTGGTGACAACGTCTGCACAAGGGTCAAAAGACGTCCAAAAAGGAATTGTCATTCAGTGTAATAGATACCTTCTGCTGACTGTAACTGTAAGAAACATGACTTTTTATTTTATTTTTTTTCCAGTGAATTCATGAAAGCCTCGGCTGTCATCCATTCACTTGAAAGAATTTAAAAATCGTGTTTTTTTACAGTTACAGTCAGCAGAAGGTATCCGTTACACTGAATGACAGTGAGGCTACAGAAAAAACATAATCTCCAGAATTTCGTGCTCCTGGAAACGGATCTTTGGGACCCGAAATTCGTGTCAGTTTCACAGATTTTGCCAAAATTCTGTGCTCCTGGACATGGAGTTTTCTGTGATGGACACACAGAAGTACTCTCACACAGTGTCCCATAATTTATTGGGCGCAGAATTTCGATCATCGATCTTCTTCAGGCATTTTCATGGGCTAAGCTTTGCACCCAAGAAATTAAGTCTTTTGCAAGTAGTGTGCAGATCCTTCCCCTCTTCTACATAGTACGCCATTTTTGATCTGGCACCTGCTGATGCTTTCCTGTTGGTTGTGCGCGTTTTCCACTTTGTTTCCACTGCATCCTTTAAAAGACCACTTCAGCCTATTTCAATGTGCTGTTGTATTGTTCACGCTAGCCTTGACTTGTCAGTACCCAGTGATTCTGCATTTTTTTGGCTCAGCCCTTTCCGAGATCTGAGCTATTCTAATGGGGGAAGCTTTTGTTTACATTTTTAAAAATCTTAACATAGGCCTACTCCAAAAAAATTCCCAAAAGGTATCGCTGGTTGCTAGTTGTCTGCTGATGTTGCATAAACTTTTGGATGTTTTTGTGAATAAATCAAGATGTTTTTTTTTAAATGTAAACAAACACCTGCCCCCATTACAATGACTAGGATCTCGGAAAAGGCTGAAGAGAGATAAAATAAAATCTCAGGTACTGACAAGTCCAGCGTAGTGTGAGCATTACAACTGCATGTTGAAATTGGCTGAAGTTATCGGTAACACTTCATTTTAGGGATACATCTATTAGCACTAATACATACAATGTTAATGCCTGCATAAGTAACTTGCAAGGCATGTACTAAGCAAACGCTAAGGCCTACTAGGTCCTTACTAAGGTTAAATTGGTAATAAATCCCTTATTGTGCATGAACAAGACGTTTGCGAATACATGCCTAACAAATGTTTGATTTTGCTTTGCACATGCCTCACAAGTTACTTATACAGGCACATTGTATGTATTAGTGCTCATACATGTATCCCCAAAATGAAGTATTACCAAGTTATCCTTTAACCAGTCCCCTGTCACTGCTGGTCTGCAGGCCTCTTCCGGATCGTGTCTGACAAGCAGCCGTACCGCAGCATCCGGGAGATCGCCTCCTCTCTGCGCCTCAGTGGCGACCGGCTGGGTCAACCTGTGTTCCGATTGGCCAGCGAGCTGATCCCCCCGCACCCCGACCCGGCCGTCAGGAAGGGGCTGTGCTTCCGGATCACGGGGGGCCCCCGCCTCGCGGAGGAGGAGGACGGCGGCGGCGAAGGCGAAGGCCTCCAGTGTGTGGACTGCGAGGAGCTGACACTAACCAAACCAAACCAACGCGAAGCACGGTGTGTGTTTTTTGTTGTTGGTGCGTGTGTGCGTGCGTGCGTGCGTGCGTGCGTGCGTGTGTGCGTGCGTGCGTGCGTGTGTGCGTGCGTGTGTGCCTGTCTAAAAAGGGTGCAATAGCTATTCTATTCTATTCTATTCTATTTATAGAATGTATAATATCACATGATAATATCTCATAATATACAATCTATGATTCTATTCTACTCTATTCTATTCTGTTCTATTCTGTTGTGTTGTGTTCTATCTCATCTACCAACAGCAGGGGTTCCAAAACTTTTTTCAATGTGGTTCGCGCACCCCCTGAGCGAATATTTTGGTGTGCTGATGGCCGCGCAAGTATGGATTCACTGCTCATTCACTGCATATTAAGCACAGTCGTTTTTGGGGAATCCTCTTTTCCAATAGCCTTGGAATTAAACTTCACTTTAGATGGACCATTCCAGCATACAATGCACCACACAGTCCAATTAAAAACTACTTAATGTTCATTAATACTGGATAAAAACGACCATATCCGCCATTGCTCTATTCAGCTCGCGCACCCCCTTAAGGCAGGCTGCGCACCCCCAGGGGTGCACGTACCCCAGTTTGGGAAACCCTGACCTACAGTATTACTTATTCTGCCAGGAGCATTTGCTTGTCTGTTTGTCAATGTTATTACCATATTGATGTCTTGTGTCACTGCTGTTGTATTGTGTGTTTTTGTTGTAAGCTTTTACTCTTTACCTGCAAACGAATCTACCTTCAGGTATCCATATGCTGAAGTTACCCGACCTTACCTTACCTCACCTTATTCTATTCTGTGATCATGGCCAAAGTTCATGGGGTGGATTGTGGGGACTTGTCCACACCACTTTTGAGATTTCCCCACTCCCTACCACTCTTTTACCCCAAACATAATGTAACAATTTTAACCCCAGACAAATCGTCTCTACCACTTTGCCAACCAAACCTACACATTTGTTTGTTCTATTGTAATCTATTCTATTCTATTCTATTCTATTCTATTCTGTTCTATTCTATTCTATTCTATTCTACCTGCATAATATTCTATTTTACTGTGTGTTTTATTCTATTGTATGCTCTATTGTATTCTATTCTATATTGACTTGATATTATTATATATTATGTGTATATATATATTATATTCAGTTCTAATCTGTTTTATTGTATTGTATTGTATTGTATTGTATAGTATTGTATTGTATTGTATTGTACTGTATTCTATTCCATTCTATTCTATTCTATTCTACTCTATTCTAATCTCTCCTCTGTGTTAATCTCTAGGCGTGGTTTCAGCCTGGGCCTGTGGCTGCAGGGCGAGGTGTACGAGTTATATTCTATTCTAATCTAATCTAATCTAATCTCATCTAATCTAATCTAATCTAATCTAATCTCATCTAATCTAATTTTATCTCTACTAGGTGGTAATCCCCATGCAGGCGTGGTTTCAGCCTGGGCCTGTGGCTGCAGGGCGAGGGGTACGAGTGTATTCTATTGTATTCTATTGTATTCTATTGTATTCTAATCTATTCTAATCTAATCTAATCTACCGGTAATCTAATCTATTCTCCTCTGTGTTAATCTCTAGGCGTGGTTTCAGCCTGGGCCTGTGGCTGCAGGGCGAGCTGTACGAGTGTATTCTATTCTATTCTATTCTATTCTATTCTATTCTATTCTATTCTATTCCAATCTTATCTGTACTCTCTGCTAATCTTCAGGCGTGGTTTCAGCCTGGGCCTGTGGCTGCAGGGCGAGCTGTACGAGTGTATTGTATTCTATTCTATTATTCTCTAATCTAATCTAATACAATCTAATCTAAACTCTACTCGGTGCTAATCTCTAGGCATGGTTTCAGCCTGGGCCTGTGGCTTCAGGGCGAGCTGTACGAGTGTGAGGACAGCCAGCTGTACACCCTGCAGGAGCTGGCGGAGTGGAAGATGCCCAAGGGGCCGGGACGCAGCCGGACGGTGACCAGGGCCAAGGCCAAGGCCCGGGGGGCAGGGGCACCACACCCGAAGGAGGACCACGCCGCGCTGCACAGCCCTCTAAACGACTTCAGAGGGGAGCTGACGCTCACGCCCGTGAACGAAATAGAGGCCATCATGAAATGTAAGTAATTGAAGTGCATTTGCAGGTGTGTGTGTGTACGTGTGTACGTGTGTACGTGTGTACGTGTGCGTGTGCCTGTCCATGTACGTGTGTGCCTGTGTTCGTGCATGCGTGCGTGTGTGTCTGTGTGCGAGTGTGTGTGTGTGTGTGCGGGGGGGGGGGTGTACTATGTGTATCTGTATGTATCTGTATGTGTCTGCTGAAACCTGTTTTCTGTTGAAATAAGAACTGCCCCAACAGCAGCAAGCAACAGTTTTACTTTATTCTGCCTGTGATTGATTCCAAAGGTAATACTATAATATCCATAATATTTCTTTTCCTCTTTCTCTTTCTCAAGCACATTGAATGACAACTGAACTATGTATGATATAAATGCTGTTTACTGTGGTGGCTGTTGCTATTCTCCTTACATTGACACGTTTACACTCCTCAGCTGTTGCTGTAACCCCCCCCCCCCCCCCCCCCCCCCCCCCCCCCCCCCCCCCCCCCCCCCCCCCCCCGCCCCACACAAACACACACACACACACACACACACACAGCAAGTTAGCCGCTGATGTCGTAAATGCTGTTTACTGTGGTGGCTGTTGCTATATGTGCATAAATGCAGGCCAGTGCAGTGGTTAGCAAGGCTGGACTGGCCATCTGGCATAGAGGATATTTCCCGGTGGGAACCGCATTTCCCGTTGGGCCCCTATTTTCAGAAATGTAAAAAAAAGAAAAAATATATATATATATTGTTAGGTTCAAACCCTTAACATTTGTAAATATGAAACACCTGAAATGAAAGACACAGAGAATCCTTAATTAAGTTTCAAGCCGGCTTGGAGAGCGGATGGGGAGAACCGTCAGCTACCATTTTTCCCCACTCGTTCTAACCGCTGTAATATCTCCAAGCCATATTTATTGTAGGATTGTCCCTGATAACAATTATCTCTATCCGCTAAAGGGAAAAGGGGGCGTACCCGGATAGAGATTAATTCATTCACACACACACACACACACACACTAACACACGAACACACTAGCCAGGCTGCGCCCTCCTAGTGACGCAACACCTTCGGCGGCGCTGCAGATCGAATCTCGATTGCAAGTCTATGATAATCAGGCAACGAACACACAGTCCTTAGCCTGCCATGTGGAGATGCAACTCTGTTGTGTTTGGGCATTCCATTGTTCTGGTACAGATAAAGTCCTCGCACAGTCCAGTAATCTTTTGCTTAGCCTTGAATTCTTGAATGCGAAAGGGCACATTTGTGCCAAGGCAACATGTTTGCTCTCATATAGAATAAAATACAGTTCCAACATTTCCCCCTGTTTATTCTATATAGAGGCAAACATTAACATCATCCAGTGATCACTTCAAATGTTTTTTTTTCTTTAAATAGGTACATTTAGGGGCCCCCATCATAATCCCCTGGGTCAGGGAACAGATCAGGGACGTTGAGGGATTCGTCTCGTCAGATTGGTGTGGAGGCTCATGGTCTCCACCAACAACATCATCATAGTGTCATCGACATCACTATCCTGTCTAGTTAGAAGAGCATATAGGTTTGACATTTTTTCTTCCATTTGTGCAATGGCAGTGGTACTAAATCTGGTGCACAACACTCTAATACAAAGAATACAACAACATCCACATAACGTGAGGATCGCCGCAAATATTGCAATAGACATGATTATGGACGCTGCCAACTGTCTGTATTTGCCAACATGTCAGAGAAACCATCCCACACTGAAGTGTCGACCCTGGAGTGGTCTTTCATTTTCTTTTTGGTTGAGGGATCCCAGTCCCTCTATCGCCCTGGTGACACTTTCGTCAGCTGCCGTATTGTTCGGTATGAAGGAACAACATTGATAACCAAAAATAGAGCACACACTCCTATCGGCCAAAAGCATATCAACCGCAATACGAGATTGGAATGCGATTAGGCAGGTTGCCTTCAGTTGTTCATGGATGGCCCTGAACTCGAATTCAGTTTTGTTGCCCAGCGCCTGCACATTATAGTGGATGTTGTTCATTCTCTCCACATTTTTGTTTATAGTACACCACCAACATACAAATGATTCAAACCCTGATGCAATTTGATTCCACATTGAAGCTCTCTTATGTTTTGTTAAGTTTCAGAACAAGGTTTCATTTAACATGTGCCCTATACACATATTTGTTTAATGCACTGATTAATCCTAAAATATCTCTCCTGTTTGAGACATGTGCCATCCACATGACTCAATAAGACTTAAGTAATTTCCGAAACAGACTTTGAGCACAGTAAATGATGAGAAGTAAACATCTTCCAACACCCTCCAGTTCATGGGTGCATGAGTGATTCTACGATTCCCCTACGCTTTTGGCAAAAGCAAAAAGTCAATTATCAGTATTTTTCCCAACTAAATGACCTAGATGTTTACATAGTGCCAAACAAACAAATTGCCAAGCTTAATCTTAATAGTTAGTGGAATTGGCAAATCAAATCCACGGACTTAAAAGTGTAGCCGAATCAGAGAATCACTCGCATAGCCTACATCAAGGCAGGCTTTTTCAAACATTTGTTTAAAAAAATAATAATAATAAGCTCTCAGAAGTCAACTCATCCACACACAGACATTAGTGTGGAGGAGGTGCGCAGTTGTAACAGATTAGAGAGCATTATAATAGAGAAGAAACAAAAAATGTTTTGTTAGTTTAGACAAAACAAAACCCAAAGCCGCCCAACCATTCTCTCATAATCTATAATCAAAATAAAATAGATAGCTCTACATTCCCGGGGAACAACAATTTATCAAGAGCAAAATTATGAAAAAGAAAATTACTCTGGTCAGTATCTGACTATTGTGGCTCACGTTTACATTACAGTTCCTTACAGAATAGGCGATAAACGCAAACTGACAAAATGTGGTGTTGACCACATAGTTCATCCAATATAGAATGTAGAAGAACATTAAGAAACATTAAGCATGCCGTACAAAATGACTATACCCATAGTATTGGCTGTCTTTACATGATAGTTAGGCCTGCATAAATCACTTTGTAACAGAACTGAAATATATTGGCATGCAGTCCTCACTGTCCTTTTGTCATGAGGTCATGGTGATATAGGGGCCTAGCCCAACTCCTGCCAATAATGTCAGTACATTCAAAAATGTATTTTGTAAAAATAAAAAAAATTTGAGTATGAGTAATATTTGAGAATCCAATAATATCCCTCCTGTTGATACATGGCTTAGCCCATGGCTCCACCAATTTAAAATGAATGACATGTATTACTACTCTCTACTTTCTCACACCATTCCAAAGTTGCATTGTCATCACCCAGACATACAGATCACTAGATGAACCAATCAAAATGTAAGAGATAAAAAGAAAGAAAACACAACTGCCATTGTAAAATACACAACTTTAAACGAAAAATGAAACAAACAACCAGACAGACCCTTTATCTAAGGTATAGAGGTCAGACCTTGTCTAACTTTTAGGTCAAACTTTCCATGGTTTGAAAGAAAGAGAAAAAAAAAAAAAATAACAGTTGTTATTTTATCAAGTGTTATAACTAAAATTATTACCCAATTGAAACAAAACAAACTCTGGGAAAATCTTGTGAAACTTATCAAATTAAAAACAAAATTCACTTAACCTAGCGATCATTGGTATTGTCTAGGTTCCTTCCATTCACATCAGCTGTGT
Organism: Engraulis encrasicolus; assembly: GCF_034702125.1. Lineage (NCBI taxonomy): Eukaryota > Metazoa > Chordata > Actinopteri > Clupeiformes > Engraulidae > Engraulis > Engraulis encrasicolus. The sequence continues at coordinate 48,303,507 of NC_085874.1, read as the reverse complement.
TTCAGCTCGTTTCCATAACACTGGGCCTGTTCCTCAAAGAACACAAAAAAAAGTATTATAGGGAAAACAACTTTCTTTCATGTACACTCAAGCCAGATCAATTTGAAATCAAATCAGAGCAAAAAATTATTGACTTCATGTATCGGCTACATAAAACATTTTGTAACGGAACTAAAACCTTATTGGCAATCAGTTTTCACTTTGATTGCAAGTTGACGACTGAAATGAAAAGACAGAGTTAGACAACTGTCTCTTTGTTTATAAATCAAACAAATGAAAATATAAGGATCCCAACGTCATCAAATTCAAACTTTTAAAAGCAAATAGAGAACATTGACATGTCTCATCACACACCATGTGAAGCAATGTTCACACTTACAGTATTAAACTAATGACAATGATAGATATTTAACATAACTTTAAGCTTTGGTATTGTTTATCTAGGTCGGTGTTCAGTTTTTTTTTTTATTTCTTATTGTCTTTTCAGTGACAAACAGGTGGTTTAGCATACACTGTTGGAGGTTTCAATATTAAGTGTCTTTCTGTCTCTGCCACAGAAATTTGCATGTTGATAGTTTGGGCCTGCTGTGTCTGATAAGGGTTGCCTGCAGAAGACCTTGGGCTACTTAGAGAGAGCCTCTGAGCCTTTTAATATCTATCCGAGCTAATGTAAACATCTACACATAGGACACTGTTATCTTTGCTGGGGTGATTTTGTCAAGCGCCTCTGTGTATTCAGAGTCTAGTTTTTTCTGGTTTATCAGAGTCAACATTGTCATTAAAATAAAGTTCCAGATCATAATTGCATTGGAAATGTATTTGAGTACTACTACCCAACTTTTAGGGTTTTTTTTTTTTTTTTTTTTTTTTAAACCAAACCCATGATCCATTGATCAATAACTCATCAAAATAGAACATAATAAGGCAAGAAATTCGATGAAATAAAACAAAGAAATAAGTCATAGTTAAACGTCAATAAAAACAAAATGACAACCTAAATTTCTAGAAACGTTCAGCACATGTGACCTAACTCTCAGACCAGGTCCAAATTGGGTTTACTCACAGCACCTTTGGGCCATCAAATAACGCCTGCGTTATTTCAAGATCTCAAACCCATTGTTCTTTTAAAAAAAATAAAAAAAAATAAGAACAAGGAGAAAGCTTCATCTATTCTTTAGAAGAAACAAAGACATTTTGGTACTGTAAATCATGAAAGCAAACTCTTTTGCAACTACACTACACTACCATGACAGTGCACGGGGCCTTTAGTAATACATTATGACTTGGTCATTGCCATTCTGGTAACAGCTAATTTATAATGCCGTGTCTTAAAGGCTTAAACATTAACATGTTAACTTTCAATTGAAAATAGTAAAGAAACAACATAACTCCACAACCCCGTTTTCTCCTAATCAAAAATAAATGGGTAAGAATGTGTGGAAAAACAAAATCATGACAAAATCCTACACCTCAAAGTTGAATTGTAGAATAAAATAAAAGGCTTATTCTTATTTTAAAAATGTTGTTTCAACATGTGCACTCCCAAGCTCCAGCTAACTCTGAACACAATAGAGTACCTTCACTAAACACTCAAAAAAAATTCTTCCACTCTCAGACATATTTAGGCACTCACTCCACAGATACACACGTACACTCCACAGACACATATACAATCTTTCTCACACACACAGTGGGGTGTCCCACTAGGACAATTCATACAACAAATAGGGCCCACACAGACAGACAAACAGATATCCATATTACTTGCCTTGTATGACACAGTGTTATACAAATACAATTATTATTATTATTATTACTATTATTATTATTATTATTATTATTATTATTATTATTATGTGGTAGGCTATCTGAGACATTAACTGCTCAGTGAGTAATCCAAATGGCTGTCATTTGCTTTTTCACACTAGTTTTGCTATTTTTGCTATTTCCTGCATTTCAGTGCGGCTAGCACCAGAGTCACAGAGGAAACGTACGGGGGTCCCTTGGACCAGAAGGGTAATTTCAGGTCTAATTTTTTCTTGGTAAAACAATCCCTCTAAGTTTAGAATGATGTCTACCTCTTCCACATCCCCGTCCGTTTCCTCATTATCATCAAACCAGTCTACTGCACTAGGATTTTCTCTATGCACGATTTTCCAGTCCTTGCATTGCATTTCAGCAAGGAACTTTTCACTTCTTTTGCTGTTACTGCCCCCCATTTTGTCTCTATGAATTTAGTCCAACGTCACAACACCTACAGTGCCTCTATTGTTGGATACACTTTTCAACAAGATAGCGATCAACGATCGTTTGTGGTAAGATTCACTTCAACCTCACAGGTGGAATCTTCTTGCATACAGGCTTCCACAAAGACTCGCTATTTGGACCTTGTTGTATTGGTATGAAACGTATTACCGAGTGGTAATACGAATCCTTTCACGCACACTTTCTCTCAACCCAGAGAACACAGAATTTAAACTAGTTTCTCGTACTAGTTTCTCGTACTCGTACTACGTACTTTACTTTACGTAGTCTTCAGATTTTAACTTGTTCAACAACACAGAGGAGTCTGGCCTCCCTTTTTACCTGATAGAGTCTAGAATTGTCAGGGTTTTATCTTCTCTTATTTTACCGTTTTTTCATTCAATCCTTTTAAAATAAAAATAAAAATGTAGGCCTACTCACGATTCTCTGGTCTTTTCAAGATTCCCGTCAACCGTCGGATCCCAGCCTGCGAGGGAGAGACCAGTCCCGGAAACGGGTCTTAGTGCTGTGGCCACAGACTTTCCTGGTTCCCTCCTCGCGTGCTGGAATCGTCGGGTATCTTGGGATCCGGTTCTGAAGGACCAAGTAAATGTTAGGTTCAAACCCTTAACATTTGTAAATATGAAACACCTGAAATGAAAGTTTCAAGCCGGCTTGGAGAGCGGATGGGGAGAACCGTCAGCTACCATTTTTCCCCACTCGTTCTAACCGCTGTAATATCTCCAAGCCATATTTATTGTAGGATTGTCCCTGATAACAATTATCTCTATCCGCTAAAGGGAAAAGGGGGCGTACCCGGATAGAGATTAATTCATTCACACACACACACACACACACACACTAACACACGAACACACTAGCCAGGCTGCGCCCTCCTAGTGACGCAACACCTTCGGCGGCGCTGCAGATCGAATCTCGATTGCAAGTCTATGATAATCAGGCAACGAACACACAGTCCTTAGCCTGCCATGTGGAGATGCAACTCTGTTGTGTTTGGGCATTCCATTGTTCTGGTACAGATAAAGTCCTCGCACAGTCCAGTAATCTTTTGCTTAGCCTTGAACAGGAATTCTTGAATGCGAAAGGGCACATTTGTGCCAAGGCAACATGTTTGCTCTCATATAGAATAAAATACAGTTCCAACAAATATATATATATATATATATATATATATATATATATATAAGGGCTCAAAAGGGTGCAGGGCCCACCGTTGAGTCAGATCTACGCCGTTAATTATGAGGGGGCCCCTTTAAGCCAAAAGTGCCCAGGCCCTATTTCTCCCCCATGAGGGGCCCCTATAAGCCAAAAGTGCCCGGGCCCTATTTCTCCCCCGTGAGGGGCCCCTTTAAGCCAAAAGTGCCCGGGCCCTATTTCTCCCCCGGTACCGCCCTGGTTGTAAGTAAGTCAGTTCCTAAAGCTGTGCTAGCTTCAGGGTGGAGGTTTTTCCTCTTTGAACGTGGCTCGTGAAAAAGAAAACGGAAGTCTTTTTTAATTGAGTGCGGAGTGCGAGTTTGTTCGTGTGTGTGTGTGTGTGTGTGTGTGTGTGTGTGTGTGTGTGTGTGTGTGTGTGTGTGTGTGTGTGTGTGTGTGTGTGTGTGTGTTTGTCTGCGCGCGCGCCTGTTTGTGTGTGCGTGTGTGTAAGACACAGTGATGGGCATGTAGAGTAATTGAATTCTGTAATTTTCTCACACACCACACCACATACAATACACAGCACAAATAGGTTTTAATGTTAACTTCACAAATGAACATGAAACACTGAAAATGGTTGGAGGCTATTAACTTTGTAAGTGTGTCCTCTTGCTTCAGAAGTGGGGAGAGGAAAGTGAATTTAAATGAGGTTTTGATGTTTCGTCTACAAGCGTTTTGGGCTGCAGTTGATAACACATTTCTCGTTTGGTGGAAAAGGTGCCTACTGTACAAGAGAGAACTGTGTTCAAAGCTTCAAATTAACTAGCGTCACTCGAGTCACACGCAAACGCGCACCGATTAATGGAATATATCTTATTTCTACCAACATATTTTTTTTTGTGAGATTTGTAATCCTTAGAAGTGTGTACATCGAAAAAAAAAAATCTAATAGGAGTGCGGAGTTGTTCGAGTTGGTCTCTTTAGCAGCAGAAGAGCAGGTGGAGCGCTAGGTGGCGGGGAGGGGGGGGGACTTCATTTGATTTAACCCCTTAGCGCAGAGCCCATGTTATAACCAAAATTGTAATGGCTATGTCTTAATCTGTTACTTAAGGCTCTCTCTACTGTCATATCCATGTTGTTATGATGTAGTTGAGTATTTTCAGCATATAGTGAAAAGGCCCGCAGGCGACCCCATCTGCAGTAAGAGGCTACGAAGTCCAAAACCAAAACATTGCCAAAACACAATAATGTAACAGTTATTTCCTTTATCTCCTACGTACATCAAGATGGTCAAATTCAACCACTTCTATCTGGTGCAGCTAACCCCTGGGCACAAGCATACCAATTGTCAAAGCTCTCAGAGCTTCTGGTAATTTTCTGCATGATTTTTTATATATGTACTCCCATACGGAGAAGTCATATTTTTGTTGCTTTTTTGGTTGGAGGTGCATATGGAAATGTGTAAAATTTGTAGGCTTAGCATTAGAATAATTTTGGCCAGGAATCATTTTCATGTATGGGACACCTTACAGATGAAGAAAAACATTATTGGGTTTTGTTCTACCTCCGGTAGGGGTGTCTCAAAATGTTGAGGCCATTGTCACTAGCCAAAGTGTCCTGATCCGGGGTCAAAGTAGTTTTCATTTCTTAGCGGTGCTGCAATCTCCGGTATGTCAGTTAATTTTTTCACACCTTTTTTCACACCCTCTTTTCACACCTTTTCACCCATTTTTTTCTCAGGGAATTTACACTTTTTTATAGATATATATATATTTTTTCATGAATACTTACTAAATCATTTACTAGTATGACCAAAGAACAGTACGTTTTGCAGCTAAAATGTCTACTGTATTTTTGGAGATTCAAAATGAAGAAGATCCCCCTTTCCATGTATGAAAAGTCACAATGAATACTTGCAGTAGAATTTGATGGTGGTGGTAAGTAGGGCCTATTCATGAAAAAGGTAACATTAGTGAGTGGGCAGCATGGATTCTGTATAGACTACTAAAATATTAGGCAGCGGCTACACACTGCACCTTTCACATGATATACAGCCAATCATGGGATTTTGGGCATACAACCATTCTTTTTTTTAACTGTTTAAATTGTTCCTTTGACCAGACCAGGCATATTTTAACACACCTGCCTGTGACAGTGTCTTGAACTGATCACAAATGTACAATATCCTTCATCTATTGATAACAAATGTATAACATCCCTCATCTTCTCTCGATAGTTCGTAAGGACGTCGTGCTGATCCCGCCCAGCCTGGACGTGGAGGTGCTGGACGTGACGGAGCAGCAGGACTTCCGCTTCTTCCAGCAGCCGCTGTCGCTCAAGGACGTCTTCCTGAAGCCCGAGCACACCTTCCCTGTGGTGGCCGAGGTCATCGAGCGCCCCTCCTCCTCCTCCTCCTCCTCCTCCTCCTCCGCGCACCACCACGTCCTCCTCCCCGAGGAGCTCTCCTTCCTGTGCCACTCCAAGCGACTGGTGATCCACCGTGCTCTGATGGCGCGCCGCGTGCTGGTGTCCGAGACGTGCCGCGGCAGGCCGCAGAGGCGCTTCCTGGTGCCCCCGTCGTACCGGGGCCGCTTCAAGAGGAGGCCGCGCGAGTTCCCCACCGCGTACGACCTGCAGATGGCGCGCAGCTGCTCGGAGGAGTTACACGTGGTAGCCACCAGGGCGTCCGAGGCACACTACCTACCCAACAACAACAACGCCAGCACCCACGCCGCCACCGTCGCCACAACCGTGCAGGCCGGAGAGCAGTTTATCATCAAGAGAAAACCCCCTGCCGCCGCCAGTATCCATGGCAACGGGCATGACAAGACTGGTAATAACAGCAGTAGTGCCGACGGCAGCAGTTGTGGCAGCGGCCACAGCAGTGGTGGTGGCGGTGGTGGCAATGGCGCGGCAAGTAATAGTAATAGCAGCATTAGCGATGGATGCGCCATTGAAGAGGACCGTGAGAACGGGCTGGGCAAGATGGCGGACGTCCTGATGTGCGTGCGGCTGCAGGTCTGCAATCTTTTTTTTATTATCATTATTATTATTTTTCACTATATCTTTTTGGTCTTTTGTTTACTTCATTCATGATAGTATAGTGCAGACGGTGACAGGAAACGAGTTGGGAGAGCGAGACGGGGAAGGGCTGGCAAAGGACTCGGGTCAGCCGCATGGTAAACGTGTGCCCTACCATATGCACCACGGCAGGGCGGTCTGCAATCTTTTTGATTTTGGGAACACTGATGATGGGCTAAACCCGTATCCATCCCACTTTTTTGTTTTGGCTTCTCTTTATTTTTCAGATTTTAATACAGTTTCTCTGTTAAACTTGGTTTTTTTTCGCACACCTCAGCTGGCAGGTGCGTCGGAGATGGCCCATGGGTCACTTAGCAGACAACTTGAAAAAACTCCCGCACACTGACCATTTCGCTGTTTTGCTTTAATTTGCAATTCCCTGATGAAGGTCTGGCTTTCATTAAAGCAAAACAGCGAAATGGTCAGTGTGCGGGAGTTTTTTATCAAGTTCAATACAATTTCACTGAACAGCATCAAGCTCCTGTGTGCGACTCCTTTTTCTTCTTCACGCTACAGGGCAAGAGTCAGGAGGCCGTGCAGCTGCCCCTCTACCTGGAGGGACACTTCATCGAGATGCTGCACGACAACCGACAGTACACCGTGGCCGACATCTGCCGCTGCTTCCCGCTGCCGTTCAACGTCAAGGTGAACAGACTGGACGGACTGGAGGCCTATTATTATTATTATTATTATTGTTGTTGTTGTTGTTTTTTATAATTATTTATATTGTTAATTATATAATATATAATTATATATAATTAGATTATATAATATATAATATATAATTATATGAATTATATTATTTTATAGTAATAATAATTGTTATTATTATTATTAGTAGTAGTAGTAGTATTATTAATACGAATAATAATAAGCAATATCAAATCAAATCAAACCCAGGTGTCGGTGCGCGACCTGTCGGCGAAGGAGGACGTGCTGGCGGCGGCGTCGGGGCTGCAGGTGGAGGAGGAGATCTCGGAGCCGTACCTGCAGGTGTCCGCACTGGACGCGCCGCACCTGAGCTGGGAGGTGCCGGCCAACCGTCTCCTCGGCAACGTGACTGTGCAGCTGCAGGAGAAGTGGCAGCAGGACGAGGGCGTCACCATGGCAACGGCAGCGTTGGGGGCGTTGGGGACGCGGGTGGACGTCGATGACTCAATGAATGCTGAGACAGCTCTTGCTGCTGCAGCTGGCGGCGTCACGCTGCACGCGGTGGTGGAGGAGATAGGGGAGGACTGTTACTACACCCTGCGCAGGTACGCAGCGGCTTGCAGCCTACAGCCCCCGCCGCGGCCCCCCAAGACCTTCCGACGGCACAGTGACGCTGCAGCGGCTACAGCGACCGCAGCAACGACAACGCGCTCCCTCCGGGTGAAGCCGCCGCGACCCAACAAGCCCGGCAGCAGAGCCACATCACCAAAGGTCAGTGATTTAAGCTGGGGGGGGATGGAAGCCGCCGTGGCCCAACAAGCCCGGCAACAGAGCCACATCACCAAAAGTCAGTGATTTAAGCTGGGGGGGAGCCGTGGCCTAACCGCATGAATAGACCAGGCGGCGCGATGCGATTCAAGCGACAAAGTGCAGCAGCAAGCGATACGAGCGATTGAAGAGACTAGAGTATGTCCGTACAGGCAGAAGGCAAAGCATCCAAACATTCCCATTGGCTGTGGTCACTGACCTCTATACCAGTGGTTCTTAACCTTTTTTTCTTGAAGCACCCCCTAACCTGTGCCCAAGAAAAGCAGCGCACCCCCAACTTAAGCGTCTACGCATCACGCGTGTATACGCACTAAAAAAATATTTGAGTGATTCATTACAATAATTCTAGCTTTAGACATTAATCAATACTTTAATGACTTAATATGGGGACCAAAACATGTTTTAATTTGGTCTTGAGTTGGCCTAATTATAACGTTTGGAAGCAGAATTTTGGTCACAACCTCAACACAAACAAAATTCCGCGCACCCCTTAAAATCTCTGGCGCACCCCCAGGGGGTGCCCGCACCCCAGGTTAAGAACCACTGCTCTATACAGTCATTGGCTGTCGCGGCTAGTCGCTGAACCGCTTCATAGAAAGTTGAAAGGATTTCAACTTCAAACTGTCGCTCTCGTCGCGCGAATCGCCTCTAGTCTCCAGAATCGCTTTTGTCGCGCTACTCAATACAAAGTCAATTACTTCCGTCACTCGCTTCGCTCATGTCGCGCTTGATCTATTTGTGCGGTAAAGGTTAGAGAGTTGGTCTTTCAATCTAGGGGTTACAGGTTCGAATCCCCAATACCCAATTTTACCATGTCAAGCCAAGGCCCCTCTTTTGGCAGGTTTTTGTCTGTCAGACGGGGCAAAAACGTTCAGTGATTTAGACCAGGGGTTACCGAACTTTACCATTTCGAGCCAAGCCACCTCAGTCCATATACAGGTACCAGTAGATTCTAGACAGCATTTTGTCTGTCAATGGGGGCAAAAAAACATTCAGTGATTTAAGTCAGGGGTTACGAAGCTTTACCATGTCAAGCCAAGCCACCCCCACATACCAGTAGATTTTAGGGAGGTATTTGTCTGTCAGAGGGGGGAACACTGTCAGTGATTAAACCAGGGGTTACTAAACCCATTTCAAGCCAAGGTATCTCCATATACCAGTAGATTCTTGGGAGGTTTTTGTCTGTCAATGGGGGCAATAACTGTCAGTGATTTTAGGCCATGGGTTACCAAACTTTAACACCAACTTTGCCAAGGCCCCGATATACCAGCACATTCTAGCACGCCTATCTGTAGAGCCACCTCACCAAAAAGTGTGTGTGTGTGTGTGTGTGTGTGTGTGTGTGTGTGTGTGTGTGTGTGTGTGTGTGTGTGTGTGTGTGTGTGTGTGTGGTGGGGGGGATTTCCCAGGACACGGAATGAAGGAAGCCCTTGCTTTCAAGCAAAAGAATTGATAATTATGAAGTGTGTGTTCAGGTGTTTGGTTAGCCAGTACAGAGGTGGCAACAGTGTCAGTGGTCGAGGACAAGGTTATGGAACTACCATGACAGGCCAAGCCCCCCCCATATAGGCTACCACTACTAGGCTACCTCTGTGTGTGTCGGAAAGGTTCAGCAATGGACTCAAATGAAAGCCTGAAGGGTCCCCTTTCCAGTAATACCAAGCGCTATTGTATAGACCAGTGGTGTCAAACATACGGCCCGCGGGCCGCATCCGGCCCGCCAGAGGGTTCCATCCGGCCCGGAGAAAAAAAAAAAAACGTAAAAAATTTTTTTTTTAATTATTTTTTTACATTTTTTTTTTTTTAATGAAATAACCTAAATGCGCAATTACGGCCCTCGGGGCAAAATCGAGACCTGCATGACATTAACCCAATGGTCCCTCTGTTACAGTGCATATACAGTGAGTCCAATATGTATTTGATCCCTTGCTGATTTTGTTGGTTTGCCTACTAACAAAGACATGATCAGTCAATAAATGTTATGATAATATGTATTCTAATATGGAGAGACAGAATATCAAAAAGAAAATCAAGAAATTAACTGAAGAGAATATATGTGAATTTATTTCCATTTCATCGAGCAAAATAAGTATTTGATCCCCTGCCAACTGATTACAGTTCCGGGCCCACAGACCAGATGGGCACTTCCGATCAACTTGTCATCTGAATTAAAGACACCTGTACATACTAACATGCATAAAAGACACATTGAATCAGCAGAATCAGTCCATAGTATGAGTGAATCAGTCACACTCCAACCTCACCAGCATGGGAAAGACCAAAGAGTGGTCAAATGATATCAGGGACACGATTTTAGACCTGAACAAAGATTAAATGGGCTGCAAAGCCACAAGAAAGAGACTGGGTATTAATGACCCAGCTGTTGATGCATTTCTTCCAAAATGTGAGGAATACAAAATTACTATCCATCAGCCTGTCTGGGGTTCTATACAAGATTTGACCTTTTGTAGGGATTTGATAATCATGAGAACAGAAAGAAATCACCCTAGAGCTATACGGTATGAACTAGGCAATGATATCAAAGCTACTGACCAAAATCACTGAGAAAACTACTGGTAGCACTTAATGCCACAGAGGTTTAAAATCCTGTAGTGCACACATGGTACCTTTACTTCAGAAGGAACCTGTGCAGTCCCACTTGAGGTTTGCCAACGGACATCAGACTGATTTAGGATATGATAAGGAGGTGCTGTAGTCAGATGAAACCAAAATCAAGATATTTGGCATTATCACAATTCAATGTGTTTTGAGAAAGAGTACTACTGTCTATGATCCCAAGAACACCCTCCTCACCATCATGCATGAAAGTGGTATCATTATGGTTTGAGGGTGTGTGTGTGGCCAAGGCACAGGACAACTTCACATCGTCAACGAATGGATGGAGGGAGACATGTAATGTGCAATCCTGAGTGCAAACGTCCTTCCCTCCACCACTACACTGAAGGGTGGGCCATTTTTGGATCTCCCAACATGACAATAATACACAACATACAGTCAAAGCAACGAAGGAGTGGCTCAATAAGAAGCATATTAAAGTCGTGAAGTGTCCTAGACAGTCTCCAAATATTAACCCTATAGTCATTCTATGGAGAGAACTGAACCTCCCATTTGCCAAGCTACAGCCACAAACTATTAATGTTTTAGAGATAATGTGCAAAGAAAAATGGGCAAAAATATTTTCTACTATATGCACAAACATTATCATCAACTAAAAGAAGCACCTGACCTCAGTGCTAGACAAATAGGGCTTTGCCACAAAGCACTTTATCTTCTTTAGCTAGAGGGGTCAAATACTTATTTGCCTAAATTAAATACAAATGAATTAAAATATATTATTTTAAGTTATTTTCTGGAATTTATTTTTGATATTCTGTCTCTCCATGTTTGAATACATATTATCATAAATTTATAGACTGATCATGTCTTTATTAGTGGGCAAACCGGCAAAATCAGAAAGGGATCAAATACATATTGGACTCACTGTATGTAGTAAAGTGCACATCACACTTCTATTATAAAAAGTGAATTTGTACTGTAACAGGCATTTGATAAAGCTCATATATTATAGACCTCATATATAGAGATAAAATGTTAATACTTCTTATTCGTATTGTATTGCTATTGGTTGTAATTAAATAATAAATATAATTGGATTTGTATTGGTTCCTATTAAGCTCAAACTGGAAACGGGATGTTAGAATGAGTGAAAATGCAGGAAATTACTAGCCTGGGAGTACCCATGCTGCCTTGCGCATTCTTTTCGAATTAAAGTGATATGTGTATCTGAAATGTCTGTAACAATGCAATGATTGTAAATGTCAGTCGTGCTAGGCATGCATACTGTAACACTACTGTGACATGTGGCTGTGTGTAATGTACAAGCTCTGAGGACCAGCATGGATTGTAGTATTACATTTATATCATGTCATGTACTTGGGAGTGTACTGTAAATATACTTCAAGCATACCTGTTATATATTTACAATACTTAATATGATATACTTTTTACAGACTTAAAATGTTCCAATGTAGTCCAAAGAAGCATGAAGTTAATATACTTTTATTGAACTTCTAGTAACAATAAAATGTTATAGAAGTGTACTCAAGCACACTCCTAATGCCATACGAATGCATGAAAAGCGTGTTTGGAGCATACTTTCAAAAGTATGCTTGTAGTGCACTTAAAGTTGTCCAAAAGCGGTGCCAATTTAGCATCCTCAGTGTGCTGCAAGTGTGCTGAAGTACTGCTTTAGTAGTGCTTCAGCGCACTAATAGTGCAATGAAGCGCACTTTAAATCGCCGAAAATAGTACACTTTGTACTAAGTACGGTCAAAAAAAGTGCACTTTAAGTATATGGGTTTTTCACCTGGGTTAAAACGTGATAGTACCGAACACTAATCCTCTGCTTTACGTTTTTTTTTTTTTTTACTAATGCGGCCAGCTTGAGGTCCACATGGGTTGTATGCGGCCCCCGGACCAAAATGAGTTTGACACCCCTGGTATAGACTACTGACAATACCCCTGAAATGAGCCTGAACTACACATGCATCCGAATTCAAAAATGGAATTTAATAGAGGGGGGTAGTAACTTCAAGAACAGAAAAAAGGGTTTTCGCTACCATCCCAAAACTGCTATCAGGCTTTTTCTAGTAGTGGGGGGATATACCTTACCAAAAAAAATGTTAGCATTCCTCCCCCCAGATGGCACCGGTCAACCCCTCTGGCTCACGGACTATATGGAACTACCATGACAGGCCAAGCCCCTCCATATAGGTTACCACTACTAGATTTTATCTATGCCCCAAACCTTTTTCCAGGAAGAATTCATGACCCAAGTCAACAGACGTGATTTGTAAATCACAAAATAATACAGATATAATGCTCACCAGAACATTAAGGAGGACATTGACAAAATCAGTGCATGTAGTAGTAGTGATGGACTTGAAATTGTAAGACTGCCCCCATACCAAGCATCAAGGGCAATACGTTGGGTCCTGCTGCCCTCTTGTGGTCGTCTGTATGTACGGCAACATGTTTGTGTACCTACTACCTTCCTCAGTCATTCATCAGGTCACAAAGCTCCGTTGTACGTGTGTATGGCAGTATTTTTTTCTTTTTTAAATCATTGACAGCAGTACATTGTCAATGGTTTTGAATTCAATAATGATTGCAACTGTGACATGACATTTTTCAATGCAAAATTATGTGGACAATTATAAAACACTGCAAATCAGTAGCAAGCAATTTGATGAAGAGACTGGCTGGCCATCACATTAGATGCGCCCTGATGTTTGAGTCTGGATCAGGAGATCATGGAGCTGTTTTCATTTTAGGGCCTCTTCAAATGTAAAATAGTCCTCCAAGGGCCGTACCATGAACACAAACCAGGATTTCCCCCTACACTTTAGGCCTATATTGTTGAAGGGGGCCACCTTTACAATAGACCTCACCTTTACTAGGCCCCCTGAAAATATAACTGAATTTATATTGCAAATGTCATTTCTGAGATCCCTTTGCAAAACATGTCATATTTCATGTGCAACTACATGACATTAATATTCTATAGGGGCCGGAGAGGACGACCTCAGGGGCCGGTAATGGCAGACGAGGGGCTCTGCAGACTGCAGCTCTACATGAGCTTCAAGTGATACTGTCCCATTTTTGGTAATAAGCATATTTTACACCTCCCCTTGAGTTAAATCAGTGTTTCCCAACCAGGGGTACGTGTACCACTAGGGGTACGCGAGCACGCCTCAGGGGGTGTGTGTGTGAGTGAGTGGGGTATTCGTCATAGGGCAAAAAGGCTTTGGGGGTATGCAGGACAAAAAAGGTTGGAAAACACTGAGTTAAATAATAGGGTTTTACCGTTCTCCTGTACTTTCAACCGTTCTCTGGGTATGGCAGTGCAGATTTTACCTTCATGCTAGCAGTTAACATTGAGTCCTATGAGACCAGCTAGCAGCTAACTGGTCACATAGGACTCAATGTTAACTGCTAGCTTGGAGGTAAAATTTGCACTGCCATAGCTACAAAACGGTTGAAAGTACAAGAAACCCGTAAAACCCTATTATTTAACTCAAGGGGAGGTGTAAAATAAGCTTATTACCAAAAATGGGACAGTATCACTTTCAATATCATGCAGTTGGGCGGGGGCCTTTGGCATGCTTATGATAAGGCAAGGTGGCCATTGCTTCAAGAAATAAAAAGTCTAAGAAAATCTGGTCTTCATCAAGTTTTAATTAGTTTAATACAAGGACTACTGTACATCAAACTGGTATTGGCAGGCAATCTTAGAATCTGGCTGTATGTCACATTTCCAATTTCATATCCACCCTAATTCCAGACCTTTACTTGCCACATACCAGGGGTGGGGAACCTATGTCTCGAGGGCCATTTGCGGACCTTGAAGCCGTTTTATCTGGCCCCCGTTTTATCTGGCCCCCGATATAATTTCAATGTTATGCAGCTTCACATGACATTTTGTAAAGGAAATTCCATTTGCAATACAATTAAGCTCTATTCAGGGGACCTAGAGGTGGGGTCTGTTGTAAGGGTGGCTGTCATCAATATAGGCCTAAAGTGCAAGGGGGGAAATCCTGGTTAGTGGTCTTAGTACAGCCCTTGGAGGACGTGTACGGCCCTTGGAGCAGTGGCCCTTCGAATGAAAAAGTTTAATACAAGGACTACTGTACAGCAAACTGTTATTGGCAGGCAATCTTTCAAACTCAAATTGACAGAGGGCCAAAATCAGAATCTGGAGCGAAGTCGCGGGCCAAAAACAATATTTTTTTTACAAAAATTGATGAAAATTGCTCATGTTTAAATTCATGTTTAAACAGATTTCCATTATAGTTGAAATTTGCCTACACATTCTGTTGCATTTGAGTGCATTGTTTCAATGGCTGCCCTGGGTCCACTCATATATTCCTGTGATATACGAATTTTCATGCTCAAATCTTAATATGCAATACAGTTATGGTGTATGTGGGCCAACTGTGAAACACATTTGAAATGATCTCGCAGGCCAAATAAAATGGCTCCGCGGGCCAAATTTGGCCCCCGGGCCTGAGTTTGACATCCCTGGACTACTGTGTATCAAACTGTTATTGGCAGGCAATCTTATTATGTGGCTGTATATGCACCCTAATTCAAGACCTTTACTTGTCATATTATATTCTGTCATCTCAGCAACTAACAGCTTTGTTTCCATCAACTCAGACTCCGGTTCCAGACCACAGTGGTTCCTCAAAGCCAGACCTGGCGGTGAGAAGTGAGAGCTTTTCCATGCAGAAGAGGAAAACTATAGCAGGGACTAGCCAAAGACCCTCTCTACCTCCTTTCACCCTGCCCAGGACCATCAAAGGTTTGCTTATCTTTTCAAAATTATTAAATTAAACAATGTTAACATTTTTGTTTTCCAGAAGAAGTGTTTTTTTCTAATGTAAGTCATGTGTTTAATTTCATTTGAACTAGTTCCTCGTGAGATTTAAGATTCCAAGATTTAAATTCCAAGATTCAAGATTCGCTTTTTTACATTGTCATTACACTGCTGTGTAATGAGAGTGAATTTCTTTGTGTTTTAGCTGCTATTTATTATTACCATTTTTTATTTTTCTGTTTGTTAAACCCGTTCCAGTTGCCGCGGTGACAAAAGTGGACATCCCTGAGGACACGGTAATGGATGACACTGTGGATGACGATGACCCACATGACTATGAGTACATCGATGAGGAGGAACTCGAATTCATTAGGAGAAAGTTCCACGAGGACGCAGTTATACGTAAGACAGTCAAAGGAAAGCCAAGTACCTTTTGACAGCACAGAGTGCATTTGGATAATCTGGAGGCTGAGAGAAGCAAGAATGTACCAAAGGGATCACTTGATGCAATAATTTATCATTTTCTTCATATACTGTACCTAATGAACACATGCGTGTACTGTATAAAAATATATATCTGCCTGGTGTGTAAAAACTGTATTTTACTGTTTTTTATATCATATTCCTCAGCTATTTGTGAAATTTGTGGGGGAAATTAAATGTGAAAATGTACACATGACCAACGTTTGGTGGAAAGTACATTTATTAATAAAATCATGGGATTTGCCAATGTGGCATGTGATATCAAAGATTAAGGAAGATGGATAATCGAGAATGGACGCTGGAATGCATTGGTATCCTCACAATAAACACATACAGTGTTAATTCAACACTTAAATCGAGTCGATTTAACATCTTCTAGATTGTATTTTGTCCCGGAGTACTCTAAATGTTGGATCCAATGTTGGACCCAATCCAAATCCAATGCTGGGCTGAGTTTCTCAAAAGAGAAATGGTTAGCCTGTTAGCAACTTCAGTAGTTGTCAATGGGAAAATGCATTGAAAACAACAAATTAGCTAATGTAGTAAGCAACTTTGGTTTCGAGAAATTCACCCCTGTTTTGTTTTTATAATTTTGCTGCGCTTGTATCCATGTGTCCTGGAGTCGTCATGTCCCTGTGTCCTTGTGCACTTGTATCCTCGTCTCCTTGTGCACTTGTATCCTTGTCTCCTAGCGCACTTGTATCCTCATCTCTTTCTTGTGCGCTTGTGTCGTCATCACGTCGTCGTCACAGCCTCAGCAGGAGGTGGCCATCTCGGTGAGAATGGAGAGCAGGCCCGAGACGGCAAATTTGGGGTTGAGCACCAGGTCATCCAGGAGCGCTCTGCCCTTCTCCCTTGCGGAGTCCGAACACATGGCACTCTGCCACATACGCACCAGAGTACCACCTAGACGGCCAGGGAAAGGAGAGGAGACATTCAAGAGTGTTAGAGGGATGCCTCATCAGAGTGGACATTAGGCAAATATGCCCTACAAAGACAAAGTGCAGTAACTACGCCAACATTGAAACGGTGAAAAATGCCTTCCAAGCCTTTGTTAGGAGGTTGACTTAATCTCAATTCTAAATCCCCTTACCCAGGAGGTTGTTGATGCAAGCCAACCAACCTAGATGTCAATTCTATTATTTCGGCTTACCCAGGAGGTTGTTGATGCTAACCTAACTGGCTAGATGTCAATTCTATTATTTCGGCTTACCCAGGACGTGGTTGATGCAAGCCAACCAACCTAACTGGCTAGATATCAATTCTATTATTTCCGCTCACCCAGGAGGTTGTTGATGCTAACCTAACTGGCTAGATCTTAATTCGGTAACACTTTAGGGATTTTAGGGATACATCTATAAGCACTGATACATACAATGTTAATGCCTGCATAACTAACTTGTAAGGCATGTACTAAGCAAATGCTAAGGCCTACTAGGTCCTTACTAAGGTTAAATTAGTAATAAATCCCTTATTGTGCATGAACAAGACATTTGCGAATACATGCCTAGCAAATGTTTGATTTTGCATTGTACATGCCTTACAAGTTACTTATACAGGAACATTGTATGTATTAGAGCTAATAAATGTATCCCTAAAATAAAGTGTTGCCCTTAATTCTATTATTTCGACTTACCCAGGAGGTTGTTGATGCTAACCTAACCGGCTAGATCTCAATTCTATTATTTCGACTTACCCAGGAGGTTGTTGATGCTAACCTAACTGGCTAGATCTTAATTCTATTATTTCGACTTACCCAGGAGGTTGTTGATGCTAACCTAACTGGCTAGATCTTAATTCTATTATTTCGGCTTACCCAGGAGGTTGTTGATGCTAACCTAACTGGCTAGATCTTAATTCTATTATTTCGGCTTACCCAGGAGGTTGTTGATGCTGTTCATCCAGCCGAAGATGTAGAGCGTGTGGTTCTCCTCGGCGCTCAGGTCAGAGATGTTGGGCGGGTTGTCCTGGGCGGTCAGCACGCGGCTGGGCAGCGGCGACATGAACTGCACCGACTTGTCCAGGCCGGAGTGGAAGTAGGCGGCGCTCACGTAGTTGGCCGAGTTGATCCAGCTCTGGGCGAAGGAAGTCTCGGGACTGGAGTAGGCCGCCTTCCTGTAAAGGGAAGCGGCACAGGGGTGAAAGGTCAACAGGGGGAAATGATGCAATACAACAGTGTTTCTCAACAGGGGTGCCGGGGCACCCTGGGGTGCCGCGGGCCCCCCTCAGGTGTGCCGCAGAAACGTGGCTGATAAATAAATTATGTAATATAAAACATATTTGTCTAAATTGATACGTTAATGCTAGTCAGTGAAATCTTTCACCTGCCATAAAGTAAATATAGGTCGCCCCAGTCAGCTGCAACTTCGAACGTAGGTCATGTGACGTCTCCAAATGTGTTACTTTTCTAAGTTTGTGTGGTATCGGATGCGATGCCATGTTACGGCTTGTGGGTTTGGGGTGCCTTGAAATTTTTCATGAATTGAAAGGGTGCCTCGCCTAAAAAAAGGTTGAGAAACACTGCAATACAATAGGATATTGTCAGTGTTCACTGTCATCTCAGGGCTGGAGTAGGCCTTCTTCCTTTAAAGGGACACTGTGTGAGATTTTTAGTTGTTTATTTCCAGAATCCATGCTACTCATTCACTACTGTTACCTTTTTCATGAATACTTCCACCATCAAATTCTAAGTATTCATTAAGACAGGAAAAATTGCACTTTTCATACATGAAAAGGGGGATCTTCTCCATGGTTCGCCATTTTGAATTTCCAGAAATAGCCATTTTTAGCTGCAAAAAAGACTGTACTTGGGCCATACTAGAAAATATTGGTAACACTTTATTTTAGGGATACATCTATTAGCACTAATACATACAATGTTAATGCCTGCATAAGTAACTTGTAAGGAGTGTACTAGGCAAACGCTAAGGCCTACTAGGTCCTTACTAAGGTTAAATTGGTAATAAATCCCTTATTGTGCATGAACAAGACATTTGCGAATACATGCCTAACAAATGTTTGATTTTGCTTTGTACATGCCTTACAAGTTACTTATACAGGAACATTGTATGTATTAGTGCTAATAGATGTATCCCTACAATAAAGTGTTACCAAAATGTTGGTTTATTTCTCAGTAAACTTTCATGAAAATATCAAATTTGTCAACCCAGTTTCAATGAGCAGCATAGTACCTTTTTTGACCATTTCCTGCACAGTGTCCCTTTAAGGTAAATTGTCTGGTAATGAAAAATGCTTCGAATGGGATTGGAACCTGCAACCCTCTGATCTAAAGCCCATCTCCTTAACCACTACGTAGGTCTAAAGCCCATCTCCTTAACCACTACGTAGGTCTAAAGCCCATCTCCTTAACC
The DNA here is from genome assembly GCF_034702125.1 of Engraulis encrasicolus. Taxonomy (NCBI): domain Eukaryota; kingdom Metazoa; phylum Chordata; class Actinopteri; order Clupeiformes; family Engraulidae; genus Engraulis; species Engraulis encrasicolus. Next base: position 48,284,295 of record NC_085874.1, on the reverse strand, counting down.
ACTACGTAGGTCACGGCTGCCCCAAGTAGTACTATATATTACTGTACCTGGGAGACCAGGTTGTGGTAGCCCACATGGGCAAATGGAACATCTCTCTCTCTCTACTCTCTCTGATATTACTGTACCTGGGAGACCAGGTTGTGGTAGCCCACATGGGCAAATGGAACATCTCTCTCTCTCTACTCTCTCTGATATTACTGTACCTGGGAGACCAGGTTGTGGTAGCCCACATGGGCAAATGGAACATCTCTCTCTCTCTCTACTCTCTCTGATATTACTGTACCTGGGAGACCAGGTTGTGGTAGCCCACATGGGCAAATGGAACATCTCTCTCTCTCTCTACTCTCTCTGATATTACTGTACCTGGGAGACCAGGTTGTGGTAGCCCACATGGGCAAATGGAACATCTCTCTCTCTCTCTACTCTCTCTGATATTACTGTACCTGGGAGACCAGGTTGTGGTAGCCCACATGGGCAAATGGAACATCTCTCTCTCTCTCTACTCTCTCTGATATTACTGTACCTGGGAGACCAGGTTGTGGTAGCCCGCATGGGCAAATGGAACATCTCTCTCTCTCTCTACTCTCTCTGATATTACTGTACCTGGGAGACCAGGTTGTGGTAGCCCACATGGGCAAATGGAACATCTCTCTCTCTCTCTACTCTCTCTGATATTACTGTACCTGGGAGACCAGGTTGTGGTAGCCCGCATGGTGCTAAGTAGCACTATATTGCTGTACCAGGGTGGCGCTAAGTAGTAGGGCTGCACAATATTAGAAAAATATGCGATACATACATGACTGTAAACCGCGACATCGCTACTACTCATGATTTTTAATCTAAATACATTTTCCCCTCTCTACTTGCTTTACTTTAACCTTTTCACCAAATTTGCTTTTATTAAAAATTAAAAACTTTTTGCGATACGTGCATCGCAAGCCGTTATATCGCGATATCGATGCATTTTCGATATGTCGTGCAGCCCTACTAAGTAATACTATATTACTGTACCTGGGTGGTGCTAAGTAGTACTATATTACTGTACCTGGGTGGTGCTAAGTAGTACTATATTACTGTACCTGGGTGCGCAGGTTGTGGCGGCCTGCTCTAGTGATGCCTTCTGGGCGGCCCACATGGTGCTGAGGATCTGGTTCCTCTTGTCAGCGTCCGGAGCGTCAGACTCACTGGCTGTCTTCAGCGTCTGCAGCAAGCACAAGAAACAGCAATTTGCCATTAAGATACTGTACATGACATTCAGTTTTTATTCAGTAATGAAATAAGCCTATAATGAAATAAGCCTATGCATGAAGAAAATTCCTAATAGTACATAGTTCTAGCATTCTTACACAATTTTTAGACCAAGGAAAAAATGGTTGAAGTGAAAGAGTACGTGACTGAGTGAATAAGGCTAAAAGGAAAAGATGACTTCTTCTAAGTGATTTACCGTGTAAGTGACTTACAGTGAATAGCCTAAGCTAAGGCATCGTGGTTGGCTATGAAGTCAGCTTATTTTCTTTCATTTATTTGATTAGGACAAGGCACATGAATTAAACTAGTAAAAGTAAGGGGTTACTTCTATTAAGCCATTGTGTCCTGGAGACACATATATGCTGCATTCGGATTCTTGAGATTTCAGATGTTTTATTAAAAATGTGGTTACGTTAGAGCTGAATGAACACATTCTAAGGCAAAACGAGGGTCCTAGCTTTTAAATGTAACTCATGACACGTTTGTATGTGCTTCTGAGGCTGAGATATTTAGGATTTCATAGGCAGAGGGCACCCTTTCCCAAAAAGGGCTTTGGACAAAATGGGTTAAGTGAGTTAGCATATGAGGGACTTGCCGTGAAGAAGGCTAAACAAAGTAAAGGTGACTTCGGGGGCATGTCTATGTTCCCACAGCCCATTGGTCCCACAGCCCATTGGTCCCACATCTCTGAGACTTTTAACATTATTTTTTAGAGATGTGGGAACATGGAGCGGCAGGAACAAGCTGTGGGAACATTAAGCTGCGGTACCAATGGACAGTTGGAACATAGAGCTGACCCAGGTAAGACTTCGGTAGCACTTTACTTGACGCCGGTGTCATATGCATGTCATTACAGTGTCATAACAGTGTCATGGCACAGTTATGCATGTGTCATAAACATTATGTCACTTAAGGCCTACAGTCTTAAAATCTTAAAAGACCTGGACATAATGTTTATGACTTATCTATGACTGTGTCATGACACTGTAATGACATGCGTATGACACCGGCGTCAAGTAAAGTGTTACCGTGACTTCTACTAAAGTGAGTTATCGTAAACAGGACTTACAGTGAAGAAGGAGTCCCATTTGGCCATGAGGTCGGCGTGTTTGGTGGAGCAGTCCGCGTAGGACGTGCAGTAGTCCTCCGCTCCCTCAGAGGGCGCTGCCACCATGATTTTGGTGTCGGCCTGCCCGATGAGGCCAGCATGCTCCGCGGACAGGAAGGGAATCACGGACAGGAAGTAGTTCACACCTGCATGGAAGACACAAGAGGTCGTGGAAAGGATTATTATTATTATTATTATTATTATTATTATTATTATTATTTTATGTACCGTTTTTTTTTATTTCTGTTTTGAAATAATCTCAAGTGGGGGAAAAAAACTGAAAATGTGTTTATAAATGAACGATTGTTCTCAACTTGAATGAACTTTGAATGAACACAATAAAGTATTTAAAAAAAGAGGCCGTGGAAAGCAAAGCAAATGTGATCAATGCAGTCCTGTTCAGATGTTTTAAACAATAAAAAAAAGCATTCCTTTTGTACTTTGGATATCGTGGGGAAAAAAACCCGCAGTTCAGTCCAGTGAGAAGACAATAATCAAGCATTACTTAAAAGAATTACTTTGTACTTTTCTTCTGCGGATACTTTTACTACTACTCTCCTGTCACTACAGATATACTGTGTATTCCATGTACAATTTCATTAACATATTGGTTGCATATTTCCGTTTTTTTTATAATCCAGTAGGCCTAGCTATTTACGATGATCTGAAGAGTGTTCAATGCATTTTCAATGAAATGTAGCCTTGCCTAAATACTGTAAAATGTCTGTACCAAATAACAGCACAGCACAGCACAGCACAGCACAGCACAGCACAGCACAGCACAGCACAGCACAGCACAGCACAGCACAGCACAGCACAACACAACACAACACAACACAACACAACACAACACAACACAACACAACACAACACAACACAACACAACACAACACAACACAACGTAATACTATAACTTACATGCCCACCAGCTGCTCGGGGAGATACACATGTCTTCGCTCTCCTTGCCACATGTGGTCGCTTCAGTGGGGTCAACCAGCCGACCTGACAAGACACAACAGAAATCACTTTAATATCTTATTATGGTCACACACACATATGCTGACAAAACCATCTCTGGCAAAAGTGGCATCTATTTGGAATTTGGGAACATAAAGCTGAAATGTTTGTGACCCACTTTTGTCTTTTGGTTTGTTTCTATTTATTTCAGGCTTTTAATACAATTTCACAGATTAGCATTCAGCTCATGTGTGCAACTCCTTATTCAGCCTTTTGAATGGCAAGATGCAACTCTGCACACACACACACACACACACACACACACACACACACACACACACACACACACACACACACACACACACACACACACACACACACACACACACACACACACACCAATCTAGTCTAGCAAGAGTGGCGTCTGTCACGTCAACGTCATGGTGGTGTGTGCTTGCGTTAGCCTACCTGACTTGAGCTACGCACACACACACACACACACACACACACACACACACACACACACACACACACACACACACACACACACACACACACACACACACACACACACACACACACACACACACACACACACACACACATCTAGTCTAGGAAAAGCGTTGTGTGTGTGTGTTATTATAGTGGCGTCATGGTGGTGTGTGTTTGCGTTAGCCTACCTGACTTGAGCTTCCAGCCCAGCTGCAGGGGCAGTCCCCAGAGTGGGTTGTCATTGGCCGAGGGCCCCATGGACTTCATGTGTGGCTCGGTGCCGCTCATCAGCAGGCGGTACATGGCCATGCGCTGCGGGTACTGCCAGGGGTCGAAGGTCACCGTGCTGCCGTCCACCGCCGCCGCGGGCATCTCCGCCAGGCTCGCCGGGCACTTCTGCCACATGATGGGATAGCCTTCCTCCACCACCACGGCGGCCCGGGTCGTCGTCGGCATGGCGACAACCAGCAGGGCGAGAGCGAGAACGAGACACACGCCGGACATTGTTGAGCTGGGAGAGACAGAGAGTGTGTGAGTGTGTGTGTGGACGGCTGAGGCCTTTTATAGGCAGGGCTTTGGTGGACATTGACCGTTGAAAAGGAGGACGGGCGGGCGGGCTGGTGTGTGTGTGTCTGTGTGTGTGTGTCTGTGTGTGGGGGGGTGTGCATGTGTGTGTGTGTGTGTGTGAGAGAGAGAGGTGGTTGGGGATGGGGGTGGGGGGTTGCTCAGAGCTTATGCAAATGAAAATCCAAAACAGATCCAAAGGTATGTGTGTGTCTGTGTCTGTGTGTCTGTGTGTCTGTGTGTCTGTGTGTCTGTGTGTGTGTGTGTCTGCGCTCTCCTGCTGAGTGGCCTGAGGTGTGAATGTTCCTCGATTGCTCCTTTGCGTAATTGGTCTGGATCAAGGAATGTCAATCTTCACAGAGAAAACACAAGAAAGGTTCTCATATCATATCATATCATATCATCTAAAGTTCATCAGCAGTCCGAGTTTTAGAGGAGATTAGCTGGGGCGCTCAGATCAGCCCGGTGTTATTATTTTATAAGATGATAGCAGGACACACACACGCACACGCACACATTTTTTCATTGGCACAAGGTTATAAGACACTACGTACATCATATCATTTGAAGGTGAAGATTGTGCATATCCCAGGAAAAGATGCAAGAGTTTTGTGTGAGTGAGTGAAGAG
>NC_085874.1:48214297-48274297 GCF_034702125.1 Engraulis encrasicolus | reverse complement strand
ATATCTTATTGTTTGTTACTGCTGTGAAAACATGACTTGACTGCACTGCACTATACACTAAATATACAGTAAGTAGGCCTATTCAACAGTGACTTTTTGTGAATATGAAGCCTGAAGATACATTTTGTTTAAAGGCAGTTTGGGCATTTGAATGGTGGGGTGGGGGTGGTGAGGGGTGTGCCATTCACGTTTTTCATCCTTCTCTCCTCTGTCCTGCCTGCACTGCATCTGCTGCACCCTATCCTCTCCTTTAAAGGGACACTGTGCATGAAATGGTCAAAAAAGGTACTGCAACTATGCTGCTCATTGAAACTGGGCTGCCTATTGCCAAATTTGATCTTTACATGAAAGTTTACTAAGTAATAAACAAATATGTTCTAGTATGGTCCAAGTAGAGTCATTTTTGATGCTGAAAATGGCTATTTTTGGACATTCAAAATGGCGGACCATGGAGAAGATCCCCCTTTTCATGTATGAAAAGTGTGATTTTTCCAGTCATAATGAATACTTAGAATTTGATGCTGGTGGTAAGTATTCATGAAAAAGGTAGCATTAGTGAATGGGCAGCATGAATTCTGTAAATAAACAACTAAAAATCTCACATAGTGTCCCTTTAATGTTTACCATACGTATGGTATGGGTGACAGCACCTCAGGCTGCCTCAGGCTCCCTCTGATTGCGTCAGTCCTCTTCTGTGTAGGCAAATTACAAATTGCAAATTACAAATTATAATCATATTTTGGTGTGTGTTGCTATTGATTTATTTGAGTTGAAATCTTTATTGGGTCAGAGGTGGGCCCCGAACATTTGTGACAATTTCGAGTGGGCCCCAAGTTGGAAAAGGTTGGGAACCCCTGGTATAGACGATAGTGTCGTATGAACAACTTAACATATAGCACAGGCTCAGCGCCTCTGATAGCTTTGGCCAGGCCCCGGGAAAAAGTAATCTGGGATCTGCACCCTGTGATGCGCTTTGATGTTTAACATACGAATGGGTGATGGCTCCGGCCGCAGAACTGAATGCTGTCTCTGTCTCTGTCTCTGCCTTGTTTCATGCATACAGGTGAAGTTATCCAAAGGAGAGTGTCAATCTTGTTCAATCAGACCGCTAGAGCAGGGGTGGGGAACCTTTTTCATTCGAAGGGCCACTTCAAATTCATCCGAGGGCTGTAAAAGTCCTCCGAGGGCCGTATTATGAACACAAACCAGGATTTTCCCCTGCACTTTAGGCCTATATTGAAGGCAGCCACCTTTAAAACAGACCCCACCTTCTCTAAGTCCTCTGAATATAGCTTAATTGTATTGAAAAATTCCTTTACAAAATATGTCATATTTCATGTGAAGCTACATAACATTAAAACTATATAGAGGGCCGGATGAAACGGCATCAAGGGCCACAGACGGTCCTCGAGACATAGGTTCCCCACCCCTGCGCTAGAGGGATGATCTTTTCTAGCCTATAACCCCTGGACACCAGAAGAGTAGTTGATGTGTTGCATCCACTCAGGACTCTAAACTAACTTTTTTTTTTCATCTGCCAAAATGGCTAGTAGACGTTAGTCATGGGTGAGCGGTTAGGGCGTCAGACTTGCATCCCAGAGGTTGCCGGTTCGACTCCCGACCCGCCAGGTTGGTGGGGGGAGTAATCAACCAGTGCTCTCCCCCATCCTCCTCCATGACTGAGGTACCCTGAGCATGGTACCGTCCCACCGCACTGCTCCCCATGGGGCGCCACTGAGGGCTGCCCCCTTGCACGGGTGAGGCATAAATGGAATTTCGTTGTGTGCAGTGTTCACTTGTGTGCTGTGGAGTGCTGTGTCACAATGACAATGGGAGTTGGAGTTTCCCAATGGGCTTTCTTTCTTTCTTTTTCTTCTTTTAATCTTACTAGCCAAACACACTGACTAATGGATCAAAGTGGCTAATAAGTTTTATTTTCTACCAGCCCAACTGGATTTTCTCCAGCATGTGGGTGGTTGGCAGGTGTTAATTTAGATCCCTGGATCCACACTAATGGGTATCCTAATAAAACGCCAAATAGCTTTCTACTATTCTATCCTGGACCTGCGTGGTGTGTTCCTTGGACATCGTAATGCGATGTGCTCATATACTTGTATTCATACTATACAGTACACTTGATTACACATACTGTACAGGGCTTGACATTAACTTTTTCACCCATCGGCCACTGTGGCTAGTGGTTTTCCAGAGTCACTAGCCATTCAGGTATTCCACTAGCCACAGATTTGGTATTGGCTTTTTTTCTTTATCATGATGGTGTACATCTAACCTCAGAAGATGAGGTGCCAACGCAAGATGAGTGTGCAACTTTCTACATGGAATATATCAAGCAAATGGAAACTGAGTTACTGAGCTTTTTCTTGAACTTATATACAAACAATTGATACACAAGGGGCAAACAACAGAATGTAGGTTACAATGATCCGTATGTATAAGGAATAAGATGCCAACCAAATTGGCTAGTGACAATTAAAGTATTACTAGCCACAGCCAAGTTTACCAGCATTTGGCCGGTTGTCAGGTGCCAGTGTCAAGCCCTGATACTGTAACTCTGCTCTGTCATTAGATCCATATTTTACAAGGCACATGACTTTGTCCCAACCCCGACCATAGCAAAGCTGTCAGTGGCCCTTCCGTAGATTTCCTACTGAATCTTAGTTAGGCTAATCAAGTGGTTCTCAAACTTTTCTCATCATTCCCCTCTTCAGAGAGTCTGGATGCTTCCGAGCCCCCCCTAAGCAACAGCAGTACTCGCACAGGCTGATTTTACGATCGCTGCTTTGGGGACGTGTGCTCATTTCCTATGCCATTCAAATTCATGACAATTTATATAATGTTGGTGAGGGCTTAAAATATATTGCTTATTGGCGAGACAGGAAATAATTTCCTTGAGAGAAAAAAAACGCCAAAATCAGATGTCACACGCCCCCCCCCTGCCATGCCTCTGCGCCCCCCCAGGGGAGCTTGCGCCCCACTTTGAGAAACACTGGGCTAAGTAAATATTTGAAAAGTGACATTATACTTTTTCAAATTTCATATCAGTTATGCATCAACAGATTTTCATGTTGATTCACGTGTTACATCCGATTTCATGTCAATCTTAGTACACCTGAGCATTTGTGTAAAAAGTTACTTATATACGTTGCTTTTTTTGTATGTGAACGTTGCTTTGTACACCCTGGTCATGAGTGCCTTTGCTCAAGCTGCGATTTTGAGGCCCCATTCGAGAGTTACTGCCGGTCAGTGCGTGGCGCCGGTTAGTGTGTGGCCTTTGCTCCACTTTAGGAGTCACGGCCTTTAGGGCAGTGATTCTCAAACTGTGGGCCGGGGCCCACTGGTGGGCCCTGAAGGTATTCCAAGTGGGCCTTGAAATCATTTTCTAAAAAATCAAAATAACATTTTTGTGTAGGTTACTGTTGATTTATTTGAGTTTTATTGTTTGTCGGGTCATAGTTGGGCCCCGAACATTTGTTTACATTTCAGGTGGGCCCCAAGTTGGAAAAGGTTGAGAGCCCCTGCTTTACGGTTCACGGCAACACTACAATATCGCAATAGTAAGCACGAGGCATGTGCTGTCCATTCTACTGTATGTCAACATTGCAACAAGCAACATATGCTGAGTCAAGTGTCCTACTTTGTGGCTATGTTTGTAGACATACTATATTTACACATGACTTAGTGGTTCTTAACCCTGGGGGTGCGGTTAAGAACATACATTGCATTACATTACACTTAGCTGACACTTTTTATCCAAAGCGACTTACAGTCTCTGGAGCAATGTGGGATCAGGTACCTTGCTCAAGGGCACTGAAGCCATGGACCAAGGTGGGAAGAATTGATGATGGGATTTCGAACCTCCAGCCTTCTGAAATGAAGTCCCTAACCACTGGACCACAGCTTCCACAAAAAAAAAAAAGTGGACTGCTTCATCCTTGCCTTTGCGCAGGTGGCCATGCTAATCTTCTCTGTATCAAATCCAATTTTAGTTAGTTACACTACATTTGCACTGATTGAACTACTAATGTAACATAACATTTCACATCCACTCTCTCTCTCTGCCTTATCACAGCAATACCTGCTGAAGTCTGCAAATGGTTTCGGTAGACATTTTGTATTGTGCTTTTGGTCTGCTAGAGCCCCATATGTTTGTAGACATACTGTGTTTGCAGAGATATTTGTAGAGATACAATTTATTTCCATTTTACATGTACTGTATTTGTTTTAGATTTAATGTTTTAGAAATATTCCAGACATTATTAGTTAGTAGTTTCTGATCTGATGTCCTGACCTGTAGTAAACTGATGATGATGATGATGATGATGATGATGAGGAGGAGGATGATGAGGATGATGCAATAACCTCACACACACACACACACACACACGCACACTCACTCACACACTCACACACACACACACACACACACACACACACACACACACACACACACACACACACACACACACACACACACACACACACACACACAGGGCTGCTGACAGCTGTAGCTGGGCCCAGGAAAAAGCCTTCTGAAAGACCCCCTCTAATATACTGTACATACAATGTAATTGGGATTCGATTCTGGGCCCCCCATCTCCATGGACCCAGGACAACGTACCCCTTTGTCCCCCCGTGTCAGCTGCCCTGCACACACACACACACACACACACACACACACACACACACACACACACACACACACACACACACACACACACACACACAGACACACACCTGGGGACTATGAAAGAGAGTTATTGACACACATTGCAGGGACCAACTCCACCCAGGACTCCCTAGTGTTAGCTGTGTGACCTGTGCGATCTCCACAGCATGATGCCAGAGACACAATGTTTACCAACACCTGTGCTGCTAACACACACACACACACACACACACACACACACACACACACACACACACACACACACACACACACACACACACACACACACACACACACACACACACACACACACACACACACACACACACACAATGCCAGGGACACAATGTTTACCAACACCTGTGCTGCTAACACATGTGGTAATGAGTCCCCTGCTGCTGAGGAAGGTGTGGTAGCTCCTAGGAGCCCCCTTCCCTCTCTCTGTCTCCCTCCTTTTGTCTGTGTGTGTATTTCAACTGTAGAATGGCCTGTGTGTGTGTGTGTGTGTGTGTGTGTGTGTGTGTGTGTGTGTGTGTGTGTGTGTGTGTGTGTGTGTGTGTGTGTGTGTGTGTGCGCGCGTGCGCGTGTGTGTGCCACCTCCGGCTGTAGTGACCTGTGTGTGTGTGTGTGCGCATGTGTGTGTGTGCGTGTGTGCTTGTGTGTGTGTGTGTGTGTGTGTGTGCGTGTGCGTGTGCGTGTGCGCGTGCCTGCGTGCCTGCGTGTGCATGCCAGTGTGCTTTTGGAAAGGTTGCATCATGTTTGGAGGTGACGACCCGCCGTGGCTCAATCGGCTGGGCACTCGACTGCTACACCGACGACCTGAGTTGGGACTCACTAATTCGACGCCCTTTCTGTACTTACCACTTACGTCATACGACCCTAACCCTAACCCTAACCCTAACCCTAACCCTAACCTTAACCCTAACCTTAAATCGCTTGTTTGAAATGTTTGATTACCATGTGACGTACCACGTAAGTACAGAGAGGGCGTCAAACTAGTGGGTCCCGACCTGAGTTAGATTCCGGTCCTGGTCATTTTTCGAGCCCTCCCCTTCTCTCTCCCTGCTAATACCCTGTCACTCTTCACTCTACTTGTCTCTGTCATAATGCTTTTGTTGACTTTACTTTATTATTCTATTGTATTTTATTTTATTTTTTATGTCAGGGACTACAGATGCAAACTAGCCTAAGGCTAATTCTGGTACAGTGCATTGAATGGAAACATGATTGAGAGAGACAATGGTGGCACGGAATGTACTGTATTTGCAAACAAAGCAGAGGGGTGGAAGACGTGACGCCTTGTTTTTTCGTAACATTGGTTAAAAACCTTCAAAACTGTTATTTTCCTTTAAAAAACAAATGTCAATGAAAGAAGATGTGGTACATTATGTTTCATATTAGTCTTAGATGAGAAGAAACATTTTTGTTAAGATTTATGTAAAGGTTTATATGTCAAATTTCCTGCGGTGTAATTGTAACATTAATGAAACAATATATAATAATATATATATAAATTAACCAACAACATTTTGAATAATGTATGAAGCATTTGGCATGATTGCATAAATCTTAACTTTAGATTAAGATATGTGAATGTGGAAAAAACTCAAGACAGTAATATTAACTACAAGTTCAATTTCGTAACACAAATTGCGTCCTGTGGGGTGACATGTATGTCAATGTTTGTGAATGGGCAGCTGCAAGGCCAACTACAAGGGTCTTAAAGACTGGCTCCTAACCAGTCAGTACCTCAGTTATTGGAGAGTGCTGTGGAAGTTTAAGGTGACTCTTAACCTCTTAATATGTCTTCATATTGCAATCTTTCTGTCACGCAATGCTTAGGTTCATTTTATGGTGTCCTGTGGTGTGACTGCTCTTATAGGAGGGAAAAAAAGTGTTTTTATTAATGAAAACCCATATTAAGATTAAACACAATATCATTATCAAGTTAGCATGAGCTCAGATGTCAGTCATGTATACAAAAGGATTAAAATGGCCATAATGCAGTGAATTCCCTGTGGTGTGACTCCATTTTCCTGCGGTGTGACATGCCTATGCTATGTGTTGATGCAGGGCACATTTTCCCAAAAATGGCAAAATTAAGGTGAAATTACACAGACCACTAAGTGCTTTATTTTTTTCAAATTTTTTCCAATTTTTATCCATCATTTTTTTCAGGAATTTGAAAAACTTTTTTTTTTTTTTTTTGCGTTACGCCCTTAAACGTCAACCACCCAGAGGCACAAGGCACATCATTTCATGAATCAATCACTGGATAACACGTTAGTGAAAGAAGAGTCCAGTCTGCATATTGCCAGTGTGACAATGAGCTTCACGCTTTTCTTAAACCAGGGATAAAACAGGGCATATATCACGGGGTTGACCATGGAGTTGAGGAAGAAGAGGGTCAGCAGGGTGTTCACCACACGGTCGTACGACTGGGCCAAGGCGTCCGTCAGCATCATGCAGACGTAGTACGGGATCAGGCAGACCAAGAACACAGACACCAGGATCCCCAGCACTCTGGCTGCCTTGCTCTCCAGCCGCACTGAGTAGCCTCTACTGCTGCCGTTGCTGCTGCTGCTGTTGCTGGTGTGGTGGTGATGGTGGTGATGGACGTCCAGTCTCTTCCTGTCCCGCTGCGCTGCTCTTATGAGCACCGCGTGCCTCCTGGCAATGAGGAAGACTTTCAGGTACAGGATGATGATGGTGGCACAGGGACAGATGAACACCACCATCAGATCAACGGTAGTCCACGCGTCATTAACGTATATCACACATTTACTTGGGCATTTGCTCTGAAAGTTTCCATTGAAGTAAAGAAGGGCGCAGTTATAGATGAAGGATATAATCCACATGTGTAGTACGACAATAAAGGCTACGAAGAGGGAAACCTTCTTAGAGTAGACGAAGGGATTGCTCAAGGCAAGGTAACGGTCTACGGCAATGAGGGAAATATTGTAAACAGATACAGACGTTAACTGGAAGTTAATCGTGTTGTACAGGGCACAAAAGCTTGACCCAAAGAGTGAGCAAGACTCAATCAAAATCATGGAATGTACTGGCATTACAAATAAACCCACAAGACAGTCCGAAATAGCCAGAGACATAATGAGGACATTAGTTGGCGTATGTAGTTGCTTGAAATGATACACTGCTATTATCACCAGGAGGTTTCCACACACAGTGAAGAGCACAATAGCTGCAGCAACGGTGTACAGCGATACATACATTGCCATGGATGAATATATCTGCAAACATGTAGAGTTGATGGACATCAGGCAATCACCTGTTATGTTGCTGACTTCCTTCAGAATCATTGATCCTGATATTTGACTGTTGAACTTCATAAATTCTATATAGATAAAAAAGAAAATTCGAAATGGGCATTTGACTTTGTACCGCATCATTGACATTGAAACAGACACACAGATATCCTTGCTGCTTTGGCATGTGAAACGTCCTTCACATGTTAACATGTTGCTAAAATGTCACGTACATTTATACACCAAAAATGCAACTCCCTTTGATGAGTCATGTGATGTACCAGTGGACTGTGATTGGTGTTTGGTCTGTGTACCTGTACAGCTATGGTCCACTGCAGAGGTATAGTTCAAAACATATTCCAATGCAACATTCCATTTTATTTATTTATTAAATTCCAAGGTAACATTCCAAAAACCTCATATTCCAATGCAAAATGTTCTTGCATCATACGGTACATTTTCTTTCATCTGTTGGGGAGTGGTGAGAGATCTGCCCAATGGCAGAATATAATTTTGACCTTCTTGTAGTCATCAGCTCTTACCTTTACACAGAGGTATGTGTTTGACTAAGGTCTGGCTCTAGACATGAACAGATATCAATGCCCCGATTAATAGTGTGTTATTATATGGTGTGACGTCATCGGTCGAATGCTCCATTCATTTCAACGGGGCTCCCCAACGTTCGCACGTCTGTTATTTTTCGATAACGGACGGGTTGGTCTATAACAGACCGCTGTCAATAGCAACAAGACTTTTCACTGCTAAAGCGACTTTACAACAAGACTCTAATCAGCTGCTGTGATAGACAACACTGTTGTCCTGGCTACCTAGCTGTTGCCTAGCGGTGTTCCACAACGGCACTGTTTTGTTTTGCGCAGCAACAATCTTTTGACATTAAAAACTATAATAGACTTAACATTAAATAGGCCTAAAGAAATACCCCCGCCATGTGTGAATCATTTAAGTATATCCATATAATAAGCGGGTTAACTTTCGGCGAGTCGGTCGCTTTGTGGAATAGCAGCACTTCAGAGAGAACAAGACCCCTCCGCTCCGCGTCGGGGTCTAAAGATTCTCTCTGTCGTGCTGCTATTCCACGGTAGCGACCTTCTCGCCGAACGTTAACCCTTACATATGAATTGTCAGAAAAAACAGCTCCCGTAGGAATTTTGTGCTAAAATTGATTTTGTTGTTTCATTTGGTTTGTTTGGGGTCCTACTATGTAAAAATGATGGGTTTCAAATGTTCTGACCCCCTTATACCCCTCCTTTAGGGGGCGCTCTCTGGCCCTGGTGGTCAGTATAGCTACCGAACCCATACTTAGTTTCTGATTTTGGACTGGGTGATGTATGGGTCTAAGGCTTCCAAAAATCATTGGCTACAAATTGGTGGCACACCCTGGCTGGTGCGCATGAAATACAAAAAGGCCCCTGTTAAAGATTAAAAAAGGTTGTGGTAGGGCACACGTTTACCACTCGGTTGACCCGGGTTCGATTCCCGGTCTGGGTCCTTTGCCGGTCCTTCCCCATCTCTCTCTCCCAGCTCACTTCCTGTCTCTCCTTCACTATCCTGTCTCACAAAAACCAATAAAGGCCGAAAAGCCCCCCAAAATACTTCTAACCTCAGAAGAGGAGGGCATGGGTTTCTACAATGAAATAAAACAAGCAAATAGAAACTGAGTAGCTGAGCTTTTTCTTGAACTTAAATACAAACAGTTGATACAAAAGGGGCAAAGTGCAGAATATACGCTATTCTGATATGTCATGCCATAGAATAAGCTACCTGCCAAATTGGCTAGTAACACTGAAATTGTTACCAACCACAGCCAAGTTTTACCAGCATTTGGCTGGTTGGCAGGTGCCAGTGTCAAGCCCTGGTACATACAGTACAGTACAGTACGGCCTTAGTGTTGCAATAGTGGAGTGTTGCCTTAGGACAGCGGTTCCCAAACATGATCTCCGAAAATTAGGGACACAAAATCCGTGTCCTGGAGCACGGATTTTGCCAAAATTCTGTGCTTTTGGATACAAAATTATTTTCCGTGATGGACACACAGAAGTGCTCTCTCTATACTTCCACTGTTTTATGTTTCCACAGTCTTGTGTTTTCTCAGGATTTTTCTAATTTCAAATATTATTCTCAAAAAAAAAAAAAATTCTTACTGACACTTTAGGGTTAGGGATTGTTTTGGTCTGGGCACAGCTAGTATTCTTACATTCATTATATGAATTTGATAGCCTATCAACCCATTGGAAAAGATATTTCTCAAAAATATGTCTTTAATGACAGGTTAAGGTGAGGGAATGTTTTGGTCAGGCACAACTTCAATTGTTATAGCATTATTTCGTTTAGGATTGGCATTTGGTATGTATTTTCTAATGATAGAGTTAACACAGTGCTGTGGGAATATAGAAAGCACTTCCACGTGCCCATCACGCAAAACAATTCCGTGTCCAGGAGCACTGAATTTTGGCAAAATCCGTGCTCCTGGACACAGATTTCGTGTCCTTAACATCCGTGTCCAGGAGCACGGAATTTTTGAAGATCAGGCTGGGTTCCCAAACTTTTCCCCCTGCGCACCCCCTTTTACATTTCAATGTGGTTCGCGCACCCCCTAAGCGAATGTTGCACGCACCCCAGTTTGGGAAACCCTGCCTTAGAACATGTACATTTGTTTTGTGGCCACCAGGTGAAGGATGACAAATACCAAATGAGGGCCGTGACCCCTAAAGTGGTGCAAAGGCCACACACTAACCTACAGTAGCTCTCAAAAGGGGCCTCAATCTGTACAAAGCGTGTTTACACACATAAAAGGCAATGTAAGTTCAAGGTCAAGTGTACTTTATTTTCAAAAATATATATATTTTTATTTACACACACACACACACACACACACACACACACACACACACACACACACACACACACACACACACACACACACACCAACACACACACCAACACACACACACACACACACACACACAGTATGTAATAAGAGGACTAACTTACAGATGGACAATAAATAGGTGAAGTAGTGTGGATGCTGTGTATGTATGGTAGGTGCAAAGAGTGCAAGTGGCGCGGTGGAACAAAATCATGGAAAGTTCTCCAGTGTCCTTGCAATGTGGTCATTTGGCTTTCTTCAGTGTATTGATGAAACTGATGGAACAGTGTGAAGTGTACAGGTCCTGAATGACTTTGAGGGGTGACCTGATGATCTTTTCTGCCTTCCTCACCATCCTCTGTGCCTTGTCTGACTGCAGCTAGACAGTTGCTGTGCCAGACAGAGAAGCTGCTGGTCAGGATGCTCAAAACTGTTATCTGTCGTAGTCCCTCAATGATGGAACAAACTGCCAGGCAGCAAGACTAGGGTAATCTCTATCAACCTCCAAGTAAAGCAAGTAAAGACCCTTCTCTTTCACTACTATTTAGTGCACTGACGCCTGAGCCCCAGACTCAGAATCGACTCTAAGGCATGTTGTGTGTGTGTGTGTGTGTGTGCGCGAACATTTTTCTTCTCTACGCTTAGCAAAATATTTTCGTTCACATCAAAGGCAAATACGCATAAATATGCTGTTGAGAGCTGTCATAAATACGTTAAGCCTGTGTGCCGTAAGTAGAGCCATTCAAGTCTCCGTTTACCTCTGTTTACATACAAACGCTAACGGGAGATTTTAAAAAAATCTCCACTTTTGTTTTTTTTGAGTTTTTTTGGAGCTTCGTTTTATAGAGGGAAAACCTTCGTTTGTTTTTGAACAAAAGGCACAACCGAAGGGGAAGGTCTGCGTATATCAAAATACCCGGGTATAACAGCACCTAAAACATTATACACTTGTCACTATAACCCTAGGGTTAGGGTTAAAGGGACACTGTGTGAGATTTTTTGTTTATTTCCAGAATTCATGCTGCCCATTCACCAATGTTACCTTTTTCATGAATACTTACCACCACCATCAAATTCTAAGTATTCATTATGACTGGAAAAACTGCACTTTTCATACATGAAAAGGGGGATCTTCTCCATGGTCCGCCATTTTGAATTTCCAAAAAATAGCCATTTTTAGCTGCAAAAATGACTCTACTTGGACCATACTAGAAAATATGTGTTTATTACTTAGTAAACTTTCATGTAAAGATCAAATTTGGCAATAGTCAGCCCAGTTTCAATGAGCAGCATAGTTGCAGTACCTTTTTTGACCATTTCCTGCACAGTGTCCCTTTAATAAAGTTACTCTTACTTACTCTTACTTAGGACACTTTCTATCAGGTTCCATATGTCCTCTCCTAGACGTTGCAGCTTACTCCAAAGCCTGATTTAAAAACAACCTTTGATTGGCCTTTTAACATATGGTATCAACATTTTCTGTGAAGTTAAGCTTGCAGTCAACATATGTGCCTAAATATGTAAAACAGCTGACAATTGCAACATTTTGGTAAGAAATTAAGAGTGCTGATAGTTGAGAATTAGCCCCTTGGTTTTACATATTGTACATTAAGAATGAACTAGTGTTACATTTCTCTAGCTTAAAAACATGATCCACATTGTCAGATATGCTGTCTTTCTGATAAAAGACTCCCACTAGAGCCATATCATCAGCTTATCTCACTAAATTGAAATCATTGTGGTGCAGTGATATTTCATTTGTGTGCTCGGAGAACAACACAGGGGACAGACAGCATCCGTGTTGAGGACTAGCTCATCTGACTAAGGTGCTGTCTCCACGTAGCAGGATATTTTTTTAGCAGAGTATTTTTTTTCTCCTGGTTAGATGTAAACGCAACATGTGGATAAAAATAAATCCTCCATTGTAACAAATGCGTTTCAGCCCCCTCATCAGGATATTTGTTTCTCCTGCTTTTTATATCTGGATTTTAAATATCTGCTACGTGGAAACGGAAGGCCAAAGCCAATGCAAAACCAATGCAACCAGGAGAAAAAAATATCCATAGGCCCTATATAAAAATATCCAGCTACGTGGAAACAGCACCTTAGTCAACATATAAAATTATGTACTGTACTTACACTTAACCCTAACGTACAGTGACAACTCAAGTAATGTTTCATGTTGTTACATAGTTTGTGACACTGGAGGCTACCTAATGAATGTAACAGGGATGGTAAAATCTGCTTGTTGGCACCCTCTTGAGGACTGATTGTGTAGTGCACTCTGTGGAGACTTAGGCCACACATTGCATTGCATTACATTACATTACACTTGGCAAACAATTTTATCCAAAGTGATGTACATCAGTGGACATAATCATAGCATACCACACTTGCATATGTTAAGTGCACAGGAAATATACAGAATCAACCCGTTAACCTTAGGGGCTATTTTTGATGTTTTTTTGAGGTTTTGCACAACGTTCCTGTGCCCGCATACTTTGACCCAGAGCCATCTAATAACAGAGTTGCGCAAACCGGGGACCAGGAAGTCGGTTGGTGATGTGATTCGCGTAGATTAAAATGTTTCTTAACAGTAAACTTCTGTTCGTTGGAAACTAACACAGAACCATCACATACCAAACAAAGATTAAGTACAAACAAATTACATTACCTTTACCACATTTTCTGTGTTCTACGGCCACCTCCTGGAACTAAGTAACTTCTAATAGAACTAAAGTCAATGGGGATTTTTATGTTAACGCTCAGTGAGGCTCCATGGGAGCCGCCATTGCTGTGGAAAGATTGGTCCATAGAGGTCTATGGGAGTGGCGTAACTCTGATATTAGATGGCTCTGCTCTGACCTATCATGAAGTGGCTGGTACCATTTGAAAGTAGAGACTCTGTAGAATCCACAGGAAGTGACAGAAAGATTCTGTGATGTACTGCCAAGGACTTTGACTTTGACTTTTTTCTTTTCTTTTTTTCCTGAAAAGCGGTTATAGAAACCCTGGGAAATTACTACATTTCAGCAGTTTAGCTGATGCAGCCCATCTTCAGGTTGATGTTATGACAGGTTGGCTGTTTAGCTTGGATCACTAGGAGATCTGTCTTGGACAGCTTCAACTGCAGGTGGTGTTGTGTTCCTTCATCCATGTTGACAAGAAGTCAGTGAGGCAGGTTGATATGTGTGTCGAAACCTTGTAGTCATGACGCAGCTGGAAAGACATACATCTGGCTGTCATCAGCAGTGATAGGAGAACCTGCATGTCCTCATTTAAGAGGTATGGGTTGTAACACCCCTTTACATTTGCGGAGTGAATGCATATTTGCTTTTGTTGTCACCTTCATTTTGAAGGACTGCCCTCTCAGCAGTACATATAGTATAGAGATGTTGCCAATTTTCAAGAACATAATCTACCTGTGTTGCTTTTTCAGTCGTCAATGTTGCTGCAAGTTTTTTGTGATAATGTCTTTTTCTTTCACCTCCCAGGGAGGTGGGTGCATACATTGTGAACAGACGGATTATGGTTAGGGATGTTTTTGTGTTGTCTTAGCACAGACCAAATACAGGACTGATAGTATTCAGGCTCCATGCCAGATTTCAGGCTTGACAGAGTTTGCAAAAATAAAAACATTGATAATAATTAGCCATTAGGTTATTCTTGTCTCAGAAAGTGGTCATACACAGGCTATTAAATGTTTGAATAATGTGTCAAAATAGGCCTACGTTACGACACTATGCAGTATCTTGTCGTCGTCGTTAGAGCAGGGGAAAAAGTTCAGACTCAGTATTTTTTTTCACTATCACCCCTGCAAATATTACATCAACAATATAGTCAGAGTGTCAGTGTCACACACTGAATATAGCTTAATTGTATTGGAAAATTCCTTTACAAAATATGTCATATTTCATGTGAAGCTGCATAACATTAAAACTATATCGAGGGCCGGATGAAACGGCATCAAGGGCCACAGACGGTCCTCGAGACATAGGTTCCCCACCCCTGCGCTAGAGGGAGGATCTTTTCTAACCTATAACCCCTGGACACCAGGAAGAGTAGCTGATGTGTTGCATCCACTCTGGACTCTCTAAACTAACTTTTTTTTTTAAAGGGACACTGTGTGAGATTTTTAGTTGTTTATTTCCAGAATTCATGCTGCCCATTCACTAATGTTACCTTTTTCATGAATACTTACCACCAGCATCAAATTCTAAGTATTCATTATGACTAGAGAAATCGTGAGCTGAGAATTATAAGGTTCTATCTCCATTTTTGGTAAAATTGAGTTTTTTACATAATCTGACCCATTACATGCTTATTAATGCCTGTGTGGTGTTATTTTTGTGAAAAAAGTATTATTTTACATTGTTATTAATAAAATAAAAACGTTCTATCTCACAAAACAGCTGGGATGTAAAAACTTTGATGCTCAATATCTCAGAACTACCCTAAACGGAGATAGAACCTTATAATTCTAAGCTCACGAAATGGCACTTTTCATACATGAAAAGAGGGATCTTCTCCTGGTCCGCCATTTTGAATTTCCAAAAATAGCCATTTTTAGCTGCAAAAATGACTCTACTTGGACCATACTAGAAAATATGTGTTTATTACTTAGTAAACTTTCATGTAAAGATCAAATTTGGCAATAGTCAGCCCAGTTTCAATGAGCAGCATAGTTGCAGTACCTTTTTGACCATTTCCTGCACAGTGTCCCTTTAATCAGCCAAAATGGCAAGTAGACGTTAATCTTACTCGCCAAACACACTGACTAATGGATCAAAGTGGCTAATAAGTTTTATTTTCTACCAGCCCGACTGAATTTTCTCCAGCATGTGGGTGGTTGGCAGGTGTTAATTTAGATCTCTGGATCCACACTAATGGGTATCCTAATAAAGCGCCAAATAGCACACCTTTCTACTATTCTGTCCTGGACCTGCCTGGTGCGTTCCTTGGACATCGTAATGCGATGTGCTCATTTACTTGTATTCATACTATACAGTACACTTGATTACACATACTGTACAGGGCTTGACATTCACTGTTTCATCCATTGGCCACTGTGGCTAGTGGTTTTCCCGAGTCACTAGCCATTCAGGTATTCCACTAGCCACAGATTTGGTATTGGTTTTTTTTCTTTATCATGATGGTGTACATCTAACCTCAGAAGATGAGGTGCCAACGCAAGATGAGTGTGCAACTTTCTACATGGAAATATATCAAGCAAATGGAAACTGAGTTACTGAGCTTTTTCTTGAACTTAAATACACACAATTGATACACAAGGGGCAAACAACAGAATGTAGGTTACAATGATCCGTATGTTTAAGGAATAAGATGCCAACCAAATTGGCTAGTGACAATTAAAGTATTACTAGCCACAGCCAAGTTTTACCAGCATTTGGCCGGTTGGCAGGTGCCAGTGTCAAGCCCTGATACTGTAACTCTGTTCTGTCATTAGATCCATATTTTACAAGGCACATGACTTTGTCCCAACCCCGACCATAACAAAGCTGTCAGTGGCCCTTCCGTAGATTTCCTACTGAATCTTAGTTAGGCTAATCAAGTGGTTCTCAAACTTTTCTCATCATTCCCCCCTTCAGAGAGTCTGGATGCTTCCGAGCCCCCCCTAAGCAACAGCAGTACTCGCACAGACTGATTTTACGATCGCTGCTTTGGGGACGTGTGTTCATTTCCTATGCCATTCAAATTCATGACAATTTATATAATGTTGGTGAGGGCTTAAAATATATTGCTTATTGGCGAGACAGGAAATCATTTCCTTGAGGGAAAAAAAACGCCAAAATCAGATGTCACACGCCCCCCCTGCCATGCCTCTGCGTCCCCCCAAAACGAGAAACACTGGGCTAAGTAAATATTTGAAAAGTGACATTATACTTTTTCAAATTTCATATCAGTTATGCATCAACAGATTTTCATGTTGATTCACGTGTTACATCCGATTTCATGTCAATCTTAGTACACCTGAGCATTTGTGTAAAAAGTTACTTATATACGTTGCTTTTTTTTATCACCCAGTGAGCAGACGCAACGTCTTCTGATTGGCTGAGCAGGTGTCCTTTATTCCCCGGTAGCAGGACACCTATGATGTCATGCGGGCGTGCGGGCGTCCAAGTTGCTTCTTCTCTAACTTTCTGGCGAAGTGCCGTTACTAGTTCTATCGCATCTGGTTGTCTAGTCAAGACCGCGTCGTTAGTTCTATCGCATCTGGTTGTCTAGTCAAGACCCCGTTACTAATTCTATCGCATCTGGTTGTCAAGTCAAAAACCCAGTCGTCAATTCTATCGCATTTGGTTGTCAAGTCACCAACATTCTGCGCGCGTCCTTACATGCCTGCGATAGAGGCGCGTCTCACTAGATTAGGAAGTGGTGCCCATGGCAACGTACCAAGCGCAGTGGTGTATCTACTTTCTCACGAAGCCTTAGATCAACATATTAATAAATTAATAATTAAATGCTGGTAGCCGGGTGATAAGCGGAATAGCGGCCTTCGAGGTGTCCCGATATCAAGGGAAATGGACTTGGCGAAGCGAACAGCCCTTCGGCTGCGCCGTCGGGCTGTTTAGAACGCTCCGCCTCGTCCATTATTTCCCTTGATATCGGGACACCTCGTCGTCCGCTATTCCATACGTATGTGAACATTGCTTTGTACACCCTGGTCATGAGTGCCTTTGCTCAAGCTGCGATTTTGAGGCCCCATTCGAGAGCTACTGCCGGTCAGTGCGTGGCGCCGGTTAGTGTGTGGCCTTTGCTCCACTTTAGGAGTCACGGCCTTTAGGGTAGTGATTCTCAAACTGTGGGCCAGGGCCCACTGGTGGGCTGCGAAGGTATTCCAAGTGGGCCTTGAAATCATTTTCTAAAAAATCAAAATAACATTTTTGTGTAGGTTACTGTTGATTTATTTGAGTTTTATTGTTTGTCGGGTCATAGTTGGGCCCCGAACATTTGTTTGCATTTCAGGTGGGCCCCAAGTTGGAAAAGGTTGAGAGCCCCTGCTTTACAGTTCACGGCAACACTACAATATCGCAACAGTAAGCACGAGGCATGTGCTGTCCATTCTACTGTATGTCAACATTGCAACAAGCAACATATGCTGAGTCAAGTGTCCTACTTTGTGGCTATGTTTGTAGACATACTATATTTACACATGACTTAGTGGTTCTTAACCCTGGGGGTGCGGTTAAGAACCACTGTGTTAGCACATACATTGCATTACGTTACACTTAGCTGACACTTTTTATCCAAAGCGACTTACAGTCTCTGGACTAATGTGGGATCAGGTACCTTGCTCAAGGGCACTGAAGCCATGGACCAAGGTGGGAAGAATTGATGATGGGATTTCGAACCTCCAGCCTTCTGAAATGAAGTCCCTAACCACTGAACCATAGCTTCCACACACAAAATGTGGACTGCTTCATCCTTGCCTTTGCGCAGGTGGCCATGCTAATCTTCTCTGTATCAAATCCAATTTTAATTAGTTACACTACATTTGCACTGATTTAACTACTAATGTAACATAACATTTCAAATCCACTCTCACTCTGCCTTATCACAGCAATACCTGCTGAGGTCTGCAAATGGTTTGGGTATAGACATTCTGTATTGTGCATCAAGTGAAGAGAAAATCCGAAGTGCTCAGGGAATTGTTCAGAAAAAATCTTGAAGGTGCTCTTTGGTGTTGGGGAAAAAACAATATCTTGTCAAAAAAGGAGTCCAAGGCACTCTTCTTGTGGAAAAATATTAAAAAGCCTTTATTGAAACATGGCTAAAAGTTTTAAAACATGGGAGCTCCCATGTTTTAAAACTTTTAGCCATGTTTCAATAAAGGCTTTTTAATATTTTTCCACAAGAAGATTTTGTATTGTGCTTTTGGTCTGCTAGACTCCAGATGTTTGTAGACATGCTGTGTTTGCAGAGATATTTGCAGAGATACAATTTATTTCCATTTTACATGTACTGTATTTGTTTTAGATTTAATGTTTTAGAAATATTCCAGACATTATTAGCCAGTAGTTTCTGATCTGATGTCCTGACCTGTAGTAAACTGATGATAATGATGATAATGATGATGATGATGATGATAAGGATGATGCAATAACCTCACACGCACACACAAACACATGCATGCACGCACGCACGCACGCATGCACGCACGCACGCACACGCACACACACACACACACACACACACACACACACACACACACACACACAGCATGATGCCAGGGACACAATGTTTACCAACACCTGTGCTGCTAACACATGTGGTAATGAGCCCCCCTGCTGCTGAGGAAGGTGTGGGAGTGTGGGTGAGCCCCCTCCCTCTCTGTCTCCCTCCTTGTCTGTGTGTGTCTTTCAACTGTAGAATGGCCTGTGTGTATGTGTGTGTGTGTGTGTGTGTGTGTGTGTGTGTGTGTGTGTGTGTGTGTGTGTGTGTGTGTGTGTGTGTGTGTGTGTGTGTGTGTGTGTGTGTGTGTGTGTGCGTGTGTGCTTGTGTGTGTGTGCGTGCGCGAGCGTGCCTGCGTGTGCATGCCAGTGTGCTTTTGGAAAGGTTGCATCATGTTTGGAGGTGACGACCCGCCGTGGCTCAATCGGCTGGGCACTCGACTGCTACACCGACGACCTGAGTTGGGACTCACTAATTCGACGCCCTTTCTGTACTTACCACTTACGTCATACGACCCTAACCCTAACCCTAACCCTAACCCTAACCCTAACCTTAACCCTAACCTTAAATCGCTTGTTTGAAATGTTTGATTACCATGTGACGTACCACGTAAGTACCGAGAGGGCGTCAAACTAGTGGGTCCTGACCTGAGTTAGATTCCGGTCCCGGTTCCGGTCATTTTTCGAGCCCTCCCCTTCTCTCTCTCCCTGCTAATATCCTGTCACTCTTCACTCTACTTGTCTCTGTCATAATGCTTTTGTTGACTTTACTTTATTATTCTATTGTATTTTATCTTATTTTCATGTCAGGGACTACAGATGCAAACTAGCCTAAGGCTAACTCTGGTGCAGTGCATGCTATGGAAACATGATTGAGAGAGACACAATGGTGGCACGGAATGTACTGTATTTGCAAACGAAGCATATGGGTGGGAGACGTGACGCCTTGTTTTTTCGTAACATTGGTTAAAAACCTTCAAAACTGTTATTTTCCTTTAAAAAACAAATGTCAATGAAAGAAGATGTGGTACATTATGTTTCATATTAGTCTTAGATGAGAAGAAACATTTTTGTTAAGATTTATGTAAAGGTTTATATGTCAAATTTCCTGCGGTGTGACTAGGCCAACTACAAGGGTCTTAAAGACTGGCTCCTAACCAGTCAGTACCTCAGTTATTGGAGAGTGCTGTGGAAGTTTAAGGTGACTCTTAACCTCTTAATATGTCTTCATATTGCAATCTTTCTGTCTCGCAATGCTTAGGTTCATTTTATGGTGTCCTGTGGTGTGACTGCTCTTATAGGAGGGAAAAAAAGTGTTTTTATTAATGAAAACCCATATTAAGATTAAACACAATATCATTATCAAGTTAGCATGAGCTCAGATGTCAGTCATGTATACAAAAGGATTAAAATGGCCATAATGCAGTGAATTCCCTGTGGTGTGACTCCATTTTCCTGCGGTGTGACATGCCTATGCTATGTGTTGATGCAGGGCACATTTTCCCAAAAATGGCAAAATTAAGGTGAAATTACACAGACCACTAAGTGCTTTATTTTTTTCAAATTTTTTCCAATTTTTATCCATCATTTTTTTCAGGAATTTGAAAAACTTTTTTTTTTTGGCGTTAGGCCCTTAAACATCAACCACCCAGAGGCACAAGGCACATTGCATGAATCAATCACTGGATAACACATTAGTGAAAGAAGAGTCCAGTCTTTATTGCCAGTGTGACAATGAGCTTCACGCTTTTCTTAAACCAGGGATAAAACAGGGCATATATCACGGGGTTGACCATGGAGTTGAGGAAGAAGAGGGTCAGCAGGGTGTTCACCACACGGTCGTACGACTGGGCCAAGGCGTCCGTTAGCATCATGCAGACGTAGTACGGGATCAGGCAGACCAAGAACACTGACACCAGGATCCCCAGCACTCTGGCTGCCTTGCTCTCTAGCCGCACTGAGTAGCCTCTACTGCTGCCGTTGCTGCTACTGTTGCTGGTGTTGTGGTGGTGGTGGTGGACGTCCAGTCTCTTCCTGTCCCGCTGCGCTGCTCTTATGAGCACCGCGTGCCTCCTGGCAATGAGGTAGTCCACGCGTCATTAACGTATATCACACATTTACCTGGGCATTTGCTCTGAAAGTTTCCATTGAAGTAAAGAAGGGCGCAGTTATAGATGAAGGATATAATCCACATGTGTAGTACGACAATAAACGCTACGAAGAGGGAAACCTTCTTAGAGTAGACGAAGGGATTGCTCAAGGCAAGGTAACGGTCTACGGCAATGAGGGAAATATTGTAAACAGATACAGACGTTAACTGGAAGTTAATCGTGTTGTACAGGGCACAAAAGCTTGACCCAAAGAGTGAGCAAGACTCAATCAAAATCATGGAATGTACTGGCATCACAAATAAACCCACAAGACAGTCCGAAATAGCCAGAGACATAATGAGGACATTAGTTGGCGTATGTAGTTGCTTGAAATGATACACTGCTATTATCACCAGGAGGTTTCCACACACAGTGAAGAGCACAATAGCTGCAGCAACGGTGTACAGCGATACATACATTGCCATGGATGAATATATCTGCAAACATGTAGAGTTGATGGACATCAGGCAATCACCTGTTATGTTGCTGACTTCCTTCAGAATCATTGATCCTGATATTTGACTGTTGAACTTCATGAATTCTATATAGATAAAAAAGAAAATTCGAAATGGGCATTTGGCTTTGTATCGCATCATTGACATTGAAACAGACACACAGATAACCTTGCTGCTTTGGCATGTGAAACGTCCTTCACATGTTAACATGTTGTTAAAATGTCACATACATTTATACACCAAAAATGCAACTCCCTTTGATGAGTCATGTGATGTACCAGTGGACTGTGATTGGTTTTCGGTCTGTGTACCTGTACAGCTATGGTCCACTGCAGAGGTATAGTTCAAAACATATTCCAATGCAACATTCCATTCTATTTATTTATTACATTCCAAGGTAACATTCCAAAAACCTCATATTCCAATGCAAAATGTTCTTGCATCATACGGTACATTTTCTTTCATCTGTTGGGGAGTGGTGAGAGATCTGCCCAATGGCAGAATATCATTTTTAACCTTCTTGTAGTCATCAGTACTTACCTTTAGTTTACACAGAGGTATGTGTTTGACCAAGGTCTGGCTCTAGACATGAACAGATATCAATGCCCCGATTAATAGTGTGATATGAATTGTCAGAAAAAAACAGCTCCCGTAGGAATTTTGTGCTTTTTGTTGTTTCATTTGGTTTATTTGGGGTCCTACAATGTAAAAATGATGGGTTTCAAATGTTCTGACCCCCTTATACCCCTCCTTTAGGGGGCGCTCTCTGGCCCTGGTGGTCAGTATAGCTACCGAACCCATACTTATTTTCTGATTTTGGACTGGGTGATGTATGGGTCTAAGGCTTCCAAAAATCATTGGCTACAAATTGGTGGCGCACCCTGGCTGATGCGCATGAAATACAAAAAGGCCCCTGTTAAAGATTAAAAAAGGTTGTGGCCCTACCGTGGCTGATATGGTAGGGCACACGTTTACCACTCGGTCGACCCGGGTTCGATTCCCGGTCCCGGTCCTTTGCCGGTCCTTCCCCATATCTCTCTCCCAGCTCACTGCCTCTCTCTCCTTCACTATCCTGTCTCACAAAAAACAATAAAGGCTGAAAAGCCCCCCAAAATACTTCTAACCTCAGAAGAGGAGGGCATGGGTTTCTACAATGAAATAAAACAAGCAAATAGAAACTGAGTAGCTGAGCTTTTTCTTGAACTTAAATACAAACAGTTGATACAAAAGGGGCAAAGTGCAGAATATACGCTATTCTGATAGGTGTAACAGACCCGTCCAAAGACCAGAAGGAGACCAGGGGTTCAGCTGCTCGATTTATTGTCTGCATTCATGAAAACAAATACACTTATGACCAGGGCATCCGTCACTCGACTGCAACTACTCCAGCGTGGGGCGATCTAGCTGGCTACAATTCAGAGTAACAAAATGGCAGACATACAGCGAGCATACTGAAGTTTCATTAAAGTTAAGAGAACAATCATAGGTCTTACACAATTTACAACAACGTACCTGCATTCATGAAAACAAATACACTTATGACCAGGGCATCCGTCACTCGACTGCAACTACTGCAATATGATTAAAAGAAGAAATACAGAATCAGGACCTTGGTTTCACACCATGCTGCACATCATAGCAGGGTACAAAGCATGTGAACACAGAAACACGACAGCTCGATTTATAACAAGTTTACATCGAGTTGAAACATTACTTTTTCAGAGAATCATTTAATACTGTTTATCTACATTCATATTCAGGAAAGGACTCGTAGTCACAGCGCATCCATTCAATAAAATAGAATGTTTTACCCGGAGCGCTACTTAACACTGCTTACCTCCAGCGTGGGGCGATCTAGCTGGAGGTACGGAGGGCGCAAGCACCCAAGAGGCACGAACGCGAAAAGCAGTCGTGAAGGCCCATGGTCAACTAAGATGAATGCGGTACAACATGCAAAATAATTCCAAAAACCAATAACATTGTGAAAACAGAAAACAGATTTTGTGAGGATTCACTTAATACAAAAAGAGTATATCTTAACTCCGTTACATATGTCATGCCATAGAATAAGCTACCTGCCAAATTAGCTAGTAACACTGAAATTGTTACCAGCCACAGCCAAGTTTTACCAGCATTTGGCCGGTTGGCAGGTGCCAGTGTCAAGCCCTGGTACATACTGTACAGTACGACCTTACTGTTGCAATAGTGGAGTGTTGCCTTAGGACAGCGGTTCCCAAACATGATCTCCGAAAATTAGGGACACAAAATCCGTGTCCTGGAGCACGGATTTTGCCAAAATTCTGTGCTTTTGGATACAAAATTATTTTCCGTGATGGACACACAGAAGTGCTCTCTCTATACTTCCACTGTTTTATGTTTCCACAGTCTTGTGTTTTCTCAGGATTTTTCTAATTTCAAATATTATTCTCAAAAAAAAAAAAAATTCTTACTGACACTTTAGGGTTAGGGATTGTTTTGGTCTGGGCACAGCTAGTATTCTTACATTCATTATATGAATTTGATAGCCTATCAACCCATTGGAAAAGATATTTCTCAAAAATATGTCTTTAATGACAGGTTAAGGTGAGGGAATGTTTTGGTCAGGCACAACTTCAATTGTTATAGCATTATTTCGTTTAGGATTGGCATTTGGTATGTATTTTCTAATGATAGAGTTAACACAGTGCTGTGGGAATATAGAAAGCACTTCCACGTGCCCATCACGCAAAACAATTCCGTGTCCAGGAGCACTGAATTTTGGCAAAATCCGTGCTCCTGGACACAGATTTTGTGTCCTTAACATCCGTGTCCAGGAGCACGGAATTTTTGAAGATCAGGCTGGGTTCCCAAACTTTTCCCCCTGCGCACCCCCTTTTACATTTCAATGTGGTTCGCGCACCCCCTAAGCGAATGTTGCACGCACCACAGTTTGGGAAACCCTGCCTTAGAACATTTGTTTTGTGGCCACCAGGTGAAGGATGACAAATACCAAATGAGGGCCGTGACCCCTAAAGTGGTGCAAAGGCCACACACTAACCTACAGTAGCTCTCAAAAGGGGCCTCAATCTGTACAAAGCGTGTTTACACACATAAAAGGCAATGTAAGTTCAAGGTCAAGTGTACTTTATTTTCAAAAATACATTTTTTTTTATTTACACACACACACACACACACACACACACACACACACACACACACACACACACACGCACGCACGCACGCACACACACACACACACACACACACACACACACACACACACACCAACACACACACACAGACACACACACAGTATGTAATAAGAGGAATAACTTACAGATGGACAATAAATAGGTGAAGTAGTGTGGATGCTGTGTATGTATGGTAGGTGCAAAGAGTGCAAGTGGCGCGGTGGAACAAAATCATGGAAAGTTCTCCAGTGTCCTTGCAATGTGGTCATTTGGCTTTCTTCAGTGTATTGATGAAACTGATGGAACAGTGTGAAGTGTACAGGTCCTGAATGGCTGGTAGGGGTGACCTGATGATTTTTCTGCCTTCCTCACCATCCTCTGTAGTGCCTTGTGTGACTGCAGCTAGACAGTCGCTGTGCCAGACAGAGAAGCTGCTGGTCAGGATGCTCAAAACTGTTATCTGTCGTAGTCCCTCAATGATGGAACAAACTTCCAGGCAGCAAGACTAAGGTAATTTCTATCAACCTCCAAGTAAAGCAAGTAAAGGCCCTTCTCTTTCACTACTATTTAGTGCACTGACGCCTGAGCCCCAGACTCAGAATCGACTCTAAGGCATGTTTTGTGTGTGTGTGTGTGTGTGTGTGTGTGTGCGTGCATGCGTGTGTGTAACAAACATTTTTCTTCTCTACGCTTAGCAAAATATTTTCGTTCACATCAAAGGCAAATACGCATAAATATGCGGCTGAAAGCTGTCATAAATACATTATGCCTGTGTGCCGTAAGTAGAGCCATTCAAGTCTCCGTTTACCTCTGTTTACATACAAACGCTAACGGGAGATTTTAAAAAAATCTCCACTTTTGTTTTTTTTGAGTTTTTTTGGAGCTTCGTTTTATAGAGGGAAAACCTTCGTTTGTTTGTCTGCGTATATCAAAATACCCGGGTATAACAGCACCTAAAACATTATACACTTGTCACTATAACCCTAGGGTTAGGGTTAAAGGGACACTGTGTGAGATTTTTTGTTTATTTCCAGAATTCATGCTGCCCATTCACCAATGTTACCTTTTTCATGAATACTTACCACCACCATCAAATTCTAAGTATTCATTATGACTGGAAAAATTGCACTTTTCATACATGAAAAGGGGGATCTTCTCCATTGAATTTCCAAAAAATAGCCATTTTTAGCTGCAAAAATGACTGTACTTGGACTAGAAAATATTTGTTTATTACTTAGTAAACTTCCATGGAAAGATCAAACTTTGGGAATAGGCAGCACAGTTGCAACGAGCAGCATAGTTGCAGTAGGACCTACCTAACCAGCAAGAAATGGTTTTTTTTTAGAAAAAATATTTGAAATTAGAAAAATCCTGAAAACACAAGACTGTGGAAACATAGAGCTGTGGGAGTATAGAGAGAGCACTTCCGTGTGTCCATCACGGAAAATAATTCTGTGTCCAGGAGCACAGAATTTTGGCAAAATCCGTGCTCCTGGACACGGATTTTGTGTCCTTAACATCCGTGTCCAGGAGCACGGAATTTTTGGAGATCATGTTTATTTTTTCCTCAGTTTTAACAGTTTACCAAGCGTCCCAACTTCACCGGAGTTGGGGTTTGTATTTCTGATCTGATATCTTGACCTGCAGTTAACTGATGATGAGAATGATGATGATGATGATGATGATAATGGTGATGATGGTGATGAGGATGATGATGATGATGATGATGATGGTGATGCAACCGGCAAACATGTGCGCACACAGACAGATGCATGTACGCACGCATGCGTGTGTGTGTGTGTGTGTGTGTGTTTGCGTGTGTGTGTGTGTGTGTGTGCGTGCATGTGTGCGTGTGTGTCTTTGCAAAGGTTGCATCATGTTTGGAGGTGGCACACATACCGATCAATCACCTGGGGTGCATCTCTGGAAAGAGTTGCTAACTATG
The DNA here is from genome assembly GCF_034702125.1 of Engraulis encrasicolus. Classification (NCBI taxonomy): domain Eukaryota; kingdom Metazoa; phylum Chordata; class Actinopteri; order Clupeiformes; family Engraulidae; genus Engraulis; species Engraulis encrasicolus. Next base: position 48,247,545 of record NC_085874.1, on the reverse strand, counting down.
TTAGCTACCTTGTTCGTTGCAATGCAATTTCCCACTGTCAACCACCGAAGTTGCTCACTGCTCACAACTGCGCTTTCCAGAGATGCACCCCTGATCTCCTTGCAATGGCAGGCCTGCTTAGTCTTATTTTAATCTACATGTGGAATAGGTAGACTATGGAATAGCGGCCGACGAGGTGTCCCGATATCAAGGGAAATAATGGACGAGGCGGAGCGTTCTAACAGCCCGACGGCGCAGCCGAAGGGCTGTTCGCTTCGCCAAGTCCATTTTCCCTTGATATCGGGACACCTCGAAGGCCACTATTCCGCTTATCACCCGGTTACCAGCATTTAAGTATTAATTTATTAATATGTTGATCTAAGAAAATAGATTAACCCCTGCGCTTAGTACGTTGCTATGGGCACCACTTCCTAATCTAGTGAGACGTGCCTCTAACGGTGGCATGTAAGGACGCGCGCAGAACGTTGGGGTGACTTGACAACCAAATGCGATAGAATTGACGACTGGGTTTTTGACTTGACAACCAGATGCGATAGAATTAGTAACAGGGTCTTGACTAGACAACCAGATGCGATAGAACTAACGACGCGGTCTTGACTAGACAACCAGATGCGATAGAATTAGTAACGGCACTTCGCCAGAAAGTTAGAAAAGAAGCAATTTAGACACCCGCACGCACGCATGACATCATAGGTGTCCTGCTACCGGGGAATAAAGGACACCTGCTCAGCCAATCAGAAGACATTCCGTCTGCTCACCGGGTGATAAGTAAGGGATAACGGCCGACGAGGTGACAGGTTATACGAAATTAATGGCGAGGCGGCGGCTCCGAAGTTTGGCGACGCGCGCAGCGCGGAGACAAAGTTGCCTCCGCCAAGCCATTAATTTCTATAACCGGTCGACCTCGAAGGCCGTTATCCCGCTTATCTGCCGTTATGGTGGGGTACTTTTTAATCTATTATCGTCTGTAAAGTTGTAGGAACCATGTTCTATCAAGATAGAATGTTGCTGTGCGGGCGTCCAACTTGACGCGCCTAGAATCTTCGTTTGGTAGCCTGCCGACGCTGTGATTATTTAATTTTCCTTTGGCCCTATACTACGGTGGGATGGAAGTTTAAAAACAAAAACTTGCGAAGCATTTCTATGCTGAATCGACACATGTCGCATTACGTGTCTATTTCCCCCTGCTGATCATCACAGGCTACCTGTCAACTTCGTGCGTAAAAGAGAGAGAGATAGAGAAAGAGAGAGAGAGATTCCCAACGCTAGGGTCATTTTTAATAACTCTCCCCTTTCCCCTTTCACACGTGTTCCTTCCCCACAAGAGGAGAGTAGCCTAATTTTTTAAACGTTTTTTTAGACGTTTTCAGATCAATACCAAAGGGAAGGCAGCGGGAAATAGCCTACATTTTAAAAACCATGGGAGTGGAGCAGATGACGAGGTGACTCGTTTCGATACAATTGATGGCGAGGCAGGTGCTTAGAATTTCGGTACAGGGTATTTTTGCCATGTATTGCTGGGCCTATCTGTAAATTTGTAACCTGAATTATGCCAACTGCAGAAAAATTTAGTGCGCACGTAATCAGGCGCGCCTCTGTCAGATGCATGTAGTAGAACTTTTACGGCGCCCGACTTGACAACCAAATGCGATAGAACTGACGACTGGCTCTTGGCTTGACAACCAAATGCGATAGAATTAACGACTGACTCTTGACTTGATAAACAAATGCGATAGAACTAACGACTGGGTTTTGGCCATAGCAACCTACAGTTTAGAATTAGTAACCTAACTTAGTCGCACGTTTGACGCCTTACAGGTTATAGGGAATTAGTTGCAACCCCATCAGCCAATCAGAAAAGAGGATTCTGTTGCGTAGGCAGATAAAATAGAATAGAATACAGTAGAATAGACTTTATCGTCATGCCAGCATGAAAATTGCCCTTGGTCTCACTGTATAAAAAACACAAATAGACATTGAAAAAAAAAAAACATACAAGATGTTGCGTCCATCCCCTCTCCAACCACCCCTCCCAGCATAAACATCACATACAAGTCAGGTATTAGCTCCTTAATCCTCTCTAGCTCTTCCATTGCTTCTCGACAATGGAACTTGTATTTGGTATAATAGAGTATTTTGTAGATGTTTCTCCTTGTAATGTGTGCTCTATAGTCAGAGGCGATTCTAGTGTCAAAGGGGCCCCAAGCAAAAGTCCAAAGCAATGAACATTTGAAACAAATTGCCTCTATTGTAGTTTGAAGCTGAGCTGTTTTTCACCATCTAGTAGCTGGGGGCCCCAAGCGGCTGCCTGCCTTGCCTGGTGATAAGATGCGCCTCTGTCTATAGTGCAGTTCGAATTCAGAGTGAAGAGGATGGCTATCATCAACTAAAATGTTCATATAAAATGTTCAACTGCAGTCCTGTATAGCTTACTAGATAGTCCAGTGGTTTTTGGCATTATCCTATGATCTTTCCTGCCATTTGCACCACTCTGGACAGACTGTTCTTGTTGAGTAGGGTGAGGTGGCCATACCAAACTGAAATGTTATAGGTAACTTTTACCCTTCATTTTCCCCTTTAATAAAGTTACTCTTACTTACTCTTACTTAGGACACTTTCTATCAGGTTCCATATGTCCTCTCCAAGACGTTGCAGCTTACTCCAAAGCCTGATTAAAAACAACCTTTGATTGGCCTTTTTACATAGGTATCAACATTTTCTGTGAAGTTAAGCTTGCAGTCAACATATGTGCCTAAATATTTAAAACAGCTGACAATTGCAACATTTTGGTAAGAAATTAAGAGTGCTGATAGAACACCATAGTTGAGAATTAGCCCCTTGGTTTTACAAATTGTACATTAAACAGACACTGTGCAGGAAATGGTCAAAAAAGGTACTGCAACTATGCTGCTCATTGAAACTGGGCTGCCTATTGCCAAATTTGATCTTTACATGAAAGTTTACTAAGTAATGAACACATATTTGTTAGTGTGGTCCAAGTACAGTCATTTTTGCAGCAAAAAATGGCTATTTTTGGAAATTCAAAATGGCGGACCATGGGGAAGATCCCCCTTTTTATGTAAGAAAAGTGCAATTTTTCCAGTCATAGTGAACATTTAGAATTTAATGGTGGTGGTAAGTATTAATGAAAAGGTAACACTAGTGAATGGGCAGCATGAATTCTGGAAATAAACAACTAAAAATCTCACACAGTGTCCCTTTAAGAATGAACTAGTGTTACATTTCTCTAGCTTAAAAACATGATCCACATTGTCAGATATGCTGTCTTTCTGATAAAAGACTCCCACTAGAGCCATATCATCAGCTTATCTCACTAAATTGAAATCATTGTGGTGCAGTGATATTTCATTTGTGTGCTCGGAGAACAACACAGGGTAAGGGACAGACAGCATCCGTGTTGAGGACTAGCTCATCTTAGATTAAGGTGCTGTCTCCACGTAGCAGGATATTTTTTTTAGCAGGGTTTTTTTTTTCTCTTGGTTAGGTGTAAACGCAACATGTGGATAAAAATAAATCCTCCATTGTAACAAATGCGTTTCAGCCCTCTCATCAGGATTATTTTTTATACTTTTTATACCTGGATTTTAAATATCTGCTACGTGGAAACGGAAGGCCAAAACCAATGCAAAACCAATGCAACCAGGAGAAAAAAATATCCACATATAAAAATATCCAGCTATGTGGAAACAGCACCTTAGTCAACATATAACATTATGTAGGCCTACTGTACTTACACTTAACCCTAACCCTAACCAAAGAAATTCAACAGAAGAACAATCTCTCGGGGGAAATGCATTGGCCACGATGTTGTACGGGGGCGTTGACTGAGGACACGAGTGGATGGAAAATTAACTCCCTTGCGCATGGTCATTGGTCAGTGGGTGTGATGGATACAATTTCCGTACTCCCTTGCGCATGGTCAGTGGGGGCGACACCATGATTTATAATTTGTGGCCAAATTAACTGCAGCTGTTGGTCAGCAGTAATTGCTGGTGGTAATTAAGGACAGCTGACAAACATTCACGCTGTCCTATGACCTGTTCCACACTCCGACCCTCACGGAAGTGGCATTGCATGCTTCCCTGATGCTTCCAATACTGACTGTAGAAGAAGAATAACATTTCCATACTCCCCTCGCCATCATTTCGTACTACGCTGTTATGACGTGAGTAAGCCCTCCTATCTATTTATCTCTCCTTGCTGTAGGCTACCTAATAAATGTAACAGGGATGGTAAAATCTGCTTGTTGGCACCCTCTTGAGGACTGCTTGTGTAGTGCACTCTGTGGAGACTTGGGCCACACATTGCATTGCATTACACTTGGCACTTGGCAAACAATTTTATCCCAAGTGATGTGCATCAGTGGACATAACCATAGCATACCACACTTGCATATGTGAAGTGCACAGGAAATATATAGAATCAACCCGTTAACCTTAGGGGCTATTTTTTGATGTTTTTTTTAGGTTTTGCACAACGTTCCTGTGCCCGCATACTTTGACCTATCATGAAGTGATTGGTACCATTTGAAAGTAAAGACTCTGTAGAATCCACAGGAAGTGACAGAAAGATTTTGTAATGTACTGTCAAGGACTTTGAACATCTTTTTTTTTCTCCCTGAAAAGCGGTTATAGAAACCCTGGGAAATGACCACATTTCAGCAGTTTAGCTGATACAGCCCATCTTCAGGTTGATGTTATGACAGATTGAAAGTTAAGCTTGGATCACTAGGAGCTCTGTCTTGGACAGGTTCAACTGCAGGAGTTGTGTTCCTTCATCCATGTTGACAAGAAGTCAGTGAGGCAGGTTGATATGTGTGTCGAAACCTTGTAGTCATGATGCAGCTGGAAAGACATACATCTGGCTGTCATCAGCAGTGATAGGAGACAGTGGTGTTGTAGTCTACTTTTTTATGGTGGGTATACTGTATATTTGAGCATTTTTTAAAGTGGGTATACAGTATATATTTGTGCTATTCAAAACAATGGATCAATCAATTTTAAGTGGGTATACTGAAATCCCTGAAATGTTGAAGTGGGTATACTCTGTATACCCGCGTTCTACGTAGACTACACCACTGATATAGGAGAACCCGCATGTTCGAATGACATCTCCCAGGGAGGTGGGTGGTGTATATGTAATGGAGCGCTGCTCCTTTAAGGGAAGTCTGACGCTGCGGCACACGTCACCACGCCGCTCGTAGAGGCTTATGGGAAGTCTCTTCATAAACACTGCCAGTGGCTAGTATTCGGTAAGCCTGCAAAGTTCCCCTTTGCGCGTTTCATCGCCACCGGCGAATGCTGTGGTTGCTTCTCCCCTCGCCGTCGAGAGGAGTGCGGTGTCCAGTTCAGATCTAGGAGATGTGGACCATTTCTTGTCCTCGTGAGTATGTGGACCATTTCTTGTCGCTGTTTATGTGCTAGCCAGCAGCTAGTGGCTAACTTCGCGTCTGCTGTTCTATAGGTTGTGATTCCAACTTGGCGTCTCTTACTTGGCTAGAGTGATCTCTTGCTTCTCCACTGGCAAGGACTTCGGTGGACAATACCAACGGTTACCTTGCGCCTTTCCCGTCTCCTGCACGCCGGTATGTATTATAGTGGGTTAGCTTGTGCCTTTACCCAGCCCTGACTGTTTGTTTTCGTACCATGGTTGCTAACGACGGCCATTATTATGGTTTCAGCGTGTGGTCGCTACCGGCGCCTCGGCCGTGTACCTCTGTATTGGCACTCCGACTGTGAGAATCGCGCATCGGTGCACCCTCATCTCCGGGTAAGGTAACCTCTCGGCAGCAGAATCGTGTGATAGTGGGTGTCCTGCTAGCTTGGCTAACGCTCTCCTCCTCCCTCGCAGGTTGTATCCGTGTGGCCGTGGTCAGACACACCACGCGTTTAGGTGCACGAGCGGCGACTTTTAGCCCCGGTTGTGTGGTGCCTCTGGAAGTCGGGAACCCGTATTTCGGCTGCTGCTCCGGCCTCGGAAATTGGACATTCGTGTGTGTGTGTGCGTGGGCGCGCTTTGGTTCAGTGTGTGTGTGTGTGTGTGTGTGTGTGTGTGTGGGCGCTCGGCTCGGTGTGAGCTGGTGTGTGAGCCATTCCACAGTGTGTGTGCGTGTGCGTACGCTGGTGCGTGTGAGTGTGTGTGTGTAGGTAGTGTGGGGATACCTAGGGGACTGCACTGAGCTGAGCCTCTGGCATTGGTTTACCTCATGTTTTGATTTCGTTTTCTTTCGTTTGCTGTGCCTAATTTCCCTTTTTTTATTATTTCATTCAATTATCTAATTTCTAATTTAACTGCATGTGCTTATTGGATTTTGATTTATTTTGCATGGTTGGCTGTGATTTCTTCTTGTTTCTGTTTGCCGTGAATTATTTCTGTTTGTTGTGAACTATTTCTTTACTTTTCTTTTGTTAATTCTGAGGTGTGCCATTGGCCCTAATGTGTTAGCCGTGCCAGCCCCTAGTGGCACAGTCTGACAACCTGAGTGTGGGTTCTAAGGCCTTAGGCCTACCAGGTGTGTTGTTTAGTGTGAATTAGCGAACATACTTTGGGGCAGGTGTTTACAGATCCGCGGGTGTGGTGGCAGCACGCCCACCCCTGCACTTTACGAATTGTGAGTAACTTTTTATATTTATTACAGAGAGTGACCAACATATTTTTATACTGAAAATAATAATAAAGATTTGAATTATAAATTGTCACCACTGTCTCTGCCTCCATTGTGCACGAACCTGTGTTTGCCTGGTAATCTATTGTGCGGGTACATTGTGTGTTGGTCCGGGGTATCTGTAACTACCCCTAATTCATTTCCTCCGGGGGCTCCACCCCCGGGGGTGGCGTAGTCGAACTACTTCCTGTAACGGTCTCGCCCACTACATATACATAGTGAACAGAAGGGGTTATGGTTAGGGATGTTTTTGTGTTGTCTTGGCACAGACCAAATATTACATCAACAATATAGTCAGTTACACACTGTAAAAAATGAAGCTACCCGGCTGGGAAATTTCCATAAAAAAATCAAGATGCATGATTTTTATATGCATCTATGGCTTAATAGATTGCACAAATGTATTTCCCTCCCAAAAATTATAGACATTTACAATAATAAATAACACACAAAGTCTACCTTGAAAAAATTAGACATCCAGCCCAATTTCTCGCTACAAAATAGGGGGAGCTGAAGTTCAATGGGACTCTCGGTCAACGGTCTGTTGATGCTGTCACAGAGGAAAGGATAAGTGTATGAAGAGCTCTTTTCCAAAATGATATATATACATTTTATAGAATGTTGGGGAATTAACATTTCTGTATTGGGCATTCCATTGAAATGCATTGTTTTAGAGGTTTTAAAGTATGTTCTCAAAACATTTGAATGACAAGAATTCACACATAGAGGACCTCTAGTCAATTCCAATACTAAAATGGAAAAAGTCAAAAATGGTGGATATAGTGTTTTGGAAAAGAACTCTTCGTATGTAAAGTAGACTGTACGCATGGCCCAAATGGCCCTAAATGCTGACATGGCAGATTTAACAGACATAGTAGTCAGGGATTGACATTAAATTTTTTGCTTGCCAGCCACTCTGGCTAGTGGTTTTCCCGAGTCACTAGTCATTCAGCTATTCTACTAGCCACAAATTTGTAATGTTTTTTTTTTTTCCCTTTATCATGACGCTGTACATACAGCCTCAGAAGATGAGGTGCTAAAGCAAGAAGATGAGTGCACAGCATTCTACATGGGAATAAATCAAACAAATAGAGACTGAGTAACTGATCGTTTTCTTGAACTTGAATATAAACAATTGATACACAATGGGTAAACTGCAGAATATAGGCTATTCTGAAACGTCATACCATAGAATAAGTTACCTGCCAAATTGGCTAGTGATACTGAAATTATTACCAGCCACAGCCAAGTTTTACCAGCATTTGGCCGGTTGGCTGGTGCCAGTATCAAGCCCTGAGTAGTGCTGTTACACTATTTTTGTTGTGTTGTCTTAAGGATGAGAAGAGGGGAGGAGGAAATACTAATCCCTCAGCGTTGTTGTCAAATGTCACCATAAATATCTGGATCCTTTACACATCGAGCTTTAGAGAGCCTCTCCTCTCCTCTCCTCTCCAAGGTATAGGCACAAGAGAACAGGTGTAATTTTCTTTTGAAACACACACTGACTTGAATTTGACTTGATTTATTTCCTCTCTTTTAGAATTGCACATTGTCCTAAAACATGTGTTATATGTGTTATTATGCATATACATTGGAGTGCTTTATAATTACATGCTAATATAATGTGCAGCATATGCAATGTCTTAAATAATAGTATAATGTGATGTGATGTTGTTATTGTAATAGTATTGTATTTTGTAACCAGAAATGCATATTGCATAGCACTGTTATAACCAGTGGCGCGCACAGACATTTTGGGGGGCAAGTGCTATGACATAATAATATAATATAATATAATATAATATAATATAATATAATATACGCCCATTATAATTAAATCGTCAAGCATTTCCTTGTGATCATGTCAACAAGTACCACCATACATTCTACAAGAAAACAGACTTTGAAAAGTGCATTTCTTGTCATTGTCATGTATGGCATAGGGGTAAGTGTTTTTAGCACCACCTCTTCCCTGTGCCATGCCTATGGTTGTCACCCAGGGACAGCGCGAGGGGGGCATGAAAGGTTTGGATAATTCCAAGGGCCCGGTTTTGACAGTGGGCCCTTTGAAGTCAATTCGTATTCAGAAAGAAAACTCTTTCATGGGGACCAAGAGTCAACTTCATAGTTGTGATACTGCACTATATAGGCCCACAGTACTATACTGTATATACATGTTGTATTGTATTGTGTATTGTATGGTACCTTTGTTGTTAAAGGACCAGTTCTGTCAATTTCAACATGCAGTTGTAATGCTCACTCTACCCTGGACTTGTCAGTACCTGAGGTTTTTGTTTAGTTTTTTTTTCTTCTGCCTTTTCCGAGGTCTTGGTCATTGTAATGGGGGCAGCGCTTTGTTTACATTTCAAAAAAACATTTTTATTTATTCCCAAAAACATCCAAAAGGTTATACAACATCAGCAGACAACTAGCAAACAGCGGTACCTTTTGGGAAAATATTTGGATTACACCTATGTTAATTTTCTTTTAAATGTAAACAAACGCTGCCCCCATTAGAATAGTTCATATCTCGGAAAGGGCTTAGCCGAAAAATGTGGCATCACCGGGTACTGACAAGTCAAGGGTAGCGTGAGTAATACAACAGCATATTGAAACTGACTGAACTGGTCCTTTAACTAGTGTTTATAGGCCTACTATATATTCAGGGCTCTCGGGGCCAAATGCTGGTGAAAATTCAGCTTGGCTGGCAGAAAAGAAAACTTACTAGCCACTTAAACTAAGATTAACATCTAATAGTGAAATCAGTAGGCTATTATTTATAGCCCTGTTTGTGTTTATTTCTAGGCCAGAAGCCTGACGTGATGTCACAGACGAGCAGCGGCATCATCACGATGACCAACTCAACGCCTCCCGCCGTCGTCGACGTCGACGTTGTCACCCTCTGCTTCGAAGGCGTCAAAAACTCCTGCGTCAAGTCCACCTACCCGCTGGTCATTCGCGTGCCTCTCTACTGCGCCCTGGTGGCCGCGGTGGGCCTGACGGTGCTGGGCAACCTGCTGGTGATCGTGGCCGTGCTCCACTTCAAGCAGCTCCACACCCCCACCAACTACCTGATCCTGTCCCTGGCCCTGGCGGACCTGCTGGTGGGGGTGGTGGTCATGCCCCCCAGCGTGGTGCGGGTGGTCGAGTCCTGCTGGTACTGGGGGGCCCTCTTCTGCAAAGTGCACAACAGCACGTCCATGATGTGTTGCACGGCCTCCATCGTCAACCTCACCATGATCTCCATCGACCGCTACTACGCCATATGCCAGCCGCTGTTGTACAGGACGAAGATCAGCGTGTCGGTCGTGCTGGTGATGGACTCCGTCACGTGGATCGTCGCCGCACTGTTTGGGTTCGGGGTGGTCTTCCTGGAGTTGAACCTCATAGGCATACGGAACTTGTACGACATGCTCGCTTGCGACGGCAGCTGCATTTTCTTGCACAGTTTGGTTTCGGGCGCGCTGTCTGCGCTGGTGTCTTTTTACCTGCCAGGCGTGATCATGGCCTGCATATATCTCAAGATATTTGTGCTTGCACGTGCACAGCTAAAGGCCATTCACTCTGTAAACACGCAGGCTAACGGGGCTCCGTCCATATCCAAAACGGAAAGAAAAGCCACCAAAACTCTGATCATTATCATGGGGGCCTTCATAGCATCCTGGATTCCCTTCTTCCTTGTTTTTAATATTGACGCGTATTTTGGATACGCGAGTCCACCAGTAGTATTAGAAATTTTTGGCTGGGTAGGTTACTTAAACTCCACGGTCAATCCTTTGGTGTATGCCTACTTCTACCGCTGGTTTAGGCAAGCGTTTCAAATCATAATGTCAGGCAAAATCTTCCAGCAGCATTCGTCCAGAATCGCACTAATCTCAGATTGACAAGCCTGTGTCCCTAATAATAATAATAATAATAATAATAATAATAATAATAATAATAATAATAATAATAATAATAATGATACATACATAGATAGGCCTACATACATACATACACATAAATAGCCTACCAGGGCTTGACATTAACTTTTTCACCCACCGGCCAATGTGGCTAGTGATTTTCCCAAGTCACTAGCCATTCAGCCTTTCTACTAGCCATAAATTTGATATTGTTTGTTCAGGTGCCAGTGTCAAGCCCTGTAGCCTACATACTGTGTACATACATAGGCTACTGTGAACATACATACAGAAATGCATACAGTATGTATATACATGTTTTATATAGCACTAGTGTATATAATATACTGTAAAATGACAATGTGTTCACTTCACTTTATGCACATGTACACTGTATGTAGAGGTTTTGACTGACTGTATAAATAAATATTATTAATGAAATGCATAATATGACATCCTGTGATTATGCACTTTTGTATTTGAGTCTACGTAGTAACACTTATCTGTCTTGATGGACTTGAAAAGTAGTGATCCAATCACACGGACATTATGTAATGCTTTGGCAGAATATTTAATTGCAATGCAACCATATTTTAGGCCCAGATGATATGTTAAATGTTTAAAACAATCAAAACAATCAAACAACTGTGTGCACACTTTGTAACAAAAAGGATGGGTTCGCTTCTGTGTGACAAATGTTTAAGGAAAACCTAAATAAAAGTTAAAATCTGAAGCACGTGTTTTAATCATCAAAACACATTCTAAGAATGTAACTGTCTACTTCTTGTCAACTCAGCAACTTTCCATGTTGCTTCATTATTATTCATGCAAGATGTCAAAATCGCTAGTCAACACATACAAGTGTACTTTTCCATTTTTATGTATGGACTTTGTGGGTCTGTAAGGGTAGTATAGCTTTGTAAAGACAATTGCACACATCCTGTGAAGGGTGGACTGAAATACAAATTAATTTCATGGAATATCTTTAAAAAGGCCACATTCTTCCTGGCCTACTGTGGTAGTGAACACTAGATCCAGCCTATCAGAAACCCTTGCCTGGAGTGGCCTAATCATAGACATAATGAACTCCCAGAGATCCCTTGCACACACAAGTAAACTTATACCAATAGAGTTGATTCTGATTTCGATAACACTGCATGTCTACAACAATAAATAAGCAAGCATCATTCTGATACTGATACTGTAGTAAACATCCTAACAGCATGACAATCTATACGATTTCTCCACTTTAGCAGATTCGAGACGATCTTGTACTCGATTCCACGATTCTCATGTGGCATCCTATGACAGTTCCACACTACAGTTCACTGAGAGTGGCCCATTCTTTCACAAATGCAAGCCAAGGTGCTTTATTTTATAAACCTGTAGCCAGGCCTAATGATTAAGTCACCTGATTCTGATCATTTGAATGGGTGAGTGAATAGGCTACTTTTCATAATACATGGGTTTACCATTTGCAAACAATCCCTGGCTGCGCGACCCTAACTGTGCACTGTTCAACCTCCCGGAAACGGCTGTCGGTCAAAAGTGAGCTCACGTGGATGGCTGTGTAGCTGCCGTTCCCAAACTTTTCCCCCTACGCACCCCCTTTTACATTTCAATGTGGTTCGCGCACCCCCTAAGCAAATGTTGCACAGCCGCACATTTTGGGCAATCCTCATTTCCCATCGACCTTACGTTTTTTCTGCCATCATTACAATGGAACTTGTTGCATTACAAGTCTAGGAGTTATAAATTACACTTCAGATGGATCCTTCAAGCATACAATTCATCGAACAATTAAAACTACCCGACGTTCATTAATATTGGATAAAAAAACACACATATCCACCATTGCTCTATTCAGCTCGCACCACAGTTTGGGAAACCCTAGTGTAGCATCTTGACCTTCCTCACAATACGAATGTTTGTAGGCCTAAACAAGAAAAACCCATGTAGAGTGATTTTAAATCCTATATTATGTAGTCCCATAATGCACACTGTCTTACCAATGGAGCGCTATAATAGTCATTGCAAATATAGAACACTATACCAGAGAGTAGAGAGAGAGAGAGGTTCCATTGGCCCATTGTTTCCAGGTTCTACTGTCGCAAGGGGGAGGGGGGGGATCACAGACTTCTATTATAAGTATAATTTTATTAATAGCATGGTATATTTGCCATACTTACCGATCACCAGTTCCATTTGAACTTGTGTTGGTGTTTTTATGACAATCAAGTGTTTCTGTGTCGACCAGTTCCACAGCTGAAAACAGGGTTCAATATTTCTGCTGGGGACGCCATGTCATATTCGGGTGGGAGGGGCGGGACATGTCTTGAAGTGTCTGTTTGTGGATTGGCCGGTGATGTCGACCTATCAGCAATGTAGCTCAACGTTGTCAGGGTGATTATTATATTTCCGCATTTTTGGGGCGGAAGTAAATCAGCCGCGGTTGCTTCAAAACCGTTGAATGGAGTTCTATCGAACTCCGCAGTCCAGTTATACTATACACGTCAGTGGGAGGGATTCAATGCTAGGAGTATTATGACACGCACCTTTAGGCAGACCGGAACCTGGTCACGTTAGGTGCCCATAGCAACCTATTACATTGGTATATCTCTATACTTAAAGAATCTCTGACTATACTATGACATTACACAGGGCCATTAGTAATACATTACAACTTGGTTGCCATTCTGGTAACCGCAAGTAACACTTTATTTTAGGGACACATCTATTAGCACTAATACATACAATGTTAGTGCCTGCATTAGTAACTTGTAAGGCATGTACTAAGCAAACGCTAAGGCCTACTAGGTCCTTACTAAGGTTAAATTGGTAATAAATCCCTTATTGTGCATGAACAAGACATTTGCGAATACATGCCTAACAAATGTTTGATTTTGCTTTGCACATGCCTTACAAGTTACTTATACAGGGACATTGTATTTATTAGTGCTAATTGATGTGTCCCTAAAATAAAGTGTTGCCACAGCAACTTTATAACAGGGGCTGTGGCTCAACAGGATGAATTAGCCTTTTCTATTCTCTTAACATATCTTTTCATGCTGTGGTTTGCATAATAATTCAGTCTTTGTTTCATTTCTTTATCTCTCATTCCTCATGTGGGCCATTTGGTGAGGATATTTTTATGTTTTTTTTGGCCTTTGTTTCAGATAGGACAGTGAAGAGCGACAGGAAGCGAATGTGGAGAGAGAGATGGGCTAGGGATGGCAAATGACCCAGGCCGGATTCGAACCCTGGGTGCAACCCCTGGGCATGCAAGGGTTGGGGGTTGGGGGGTGGGTGTGCTTAGTGCGCTGTGCCACAGCCCCCCCTGTTGGTGAGAAGAGTGCAGGTCTGTCTCCCTGGAGGATAAAGCCCTGCTGCTGTGAATATAAATGCATGTATGTCCCCTTCAGGTCACCTTGCTGCTCTTTACTGACAAAGGTTACATTGACTGACTTACTCTTGGCACCGGTCAGTATATGACTGAGGTTAAGTGTTGAGTAAGTCTCTCTCTCTCTCTCTCTCTCTCTCTCTCTCAGTGGTTTATCACTTTGTAGCCAACTCTGTATATGCGATGCACTTTGTGATTCTCAGGGTATACTTTACTTATGTGAACTCACTTTTTTCCAGTATTGTGTTTGTCCTGACAGAGAAGCATCTGTCTCAATCTTAATTTTGTGTTGTATCAAGAGCTGTAGTAGCTGTGGCAGATTTGTCACTCTCATACAGGTTTATCACAACACAGAACATACTGTAGTAGGCCAGTGGTTCTTAACCTGGGGTGCGGGCACCCCCTGGGGGTGCGCCAGAGATTTTAAGGGGTGCGCGGAATTTTGTTTGTGTTGAGGTTGTGACCAAAATTCTGCTTCCAAACGTTATAATTAGGCCAACTCAACACCAAATTAAAACGTGTTTTGGTCCCCATATAAAGTCATTAAAGTATTGATTAATGTCTAAAGCTAGAATTATTGTAATTAAACACTCAAATATTTTTTTAGTGCGTATACACGCGTGACGCGTAGACGCTTAGGTTGGGGGTGCGCGGCTTTTCTTGGGCACAGGTTAGGGGGTGCTTCAAGAAAAAAAGGTTAAGAACCACTCTAGTAGGCTATGTCACAACACCCACTGCGAAAAGGAATCTTGGTCAGCTCATTTTTCTAGTTTCAAGTAAAAAAAATATATCAGGTAAATAGCAAGAGGGCCTTCCTTTCAGCTACTAGAACTTTTAGACTATTTAGACTTGTTTTCATACATTTGTCCATGCAGCAAGTATTTGTTTTCTTGATTAGATTTTTAAAAACTTGTTAGTAATGTGTAAAAATGTGATCAAGAAAAAATAACCTGCTCCATGGACAAATGTCTAAATAGTCTAAAAGTTCTACAGTACGTAGTAGTTCAAAACCTCTAGTTATCACCATTGAATTTGAGATTACATTAGATTACATGCTTTTTACTTGAAACTAGAAAATAAACTTGCTATGATTTCGTGTTTTGCAGTGAGTGCAGCAGGGCCACCGCTAGGCATAAGCAGAGTATGCAGAGCGCTAAGGGCCTTAACCACTATCCCCCCAAAATTGGGGACTCCTGAATTGAGATCGACTAAAAAAAAGTGTTATTACTATTATTATTTAATAATGACGGGGGCCTTCTGACCATTTACGGTTAGGGCCTCCAAAACCTTAGCAGCGGCCCTGGAGTGCAGCATGGGTGCAGGCCGGTACTCAAGTAGCATTGGACACTGCTTAATGTGCTACGCGTAGGCTAATGCTCGGTGCTCAAGATTAATTATTCTCCTTCTACTATTTTACGAACACATATGTCCGAACACAACTTTCATTTACTCTGGGATTTTGGTAACACTTTAGAAAAGGGTTTACATGTTTACATGCCACTGAAACATGCCAAATGACTATCTGTATAAGTGACCACTTATGAGACCTATTAGCCTAGTTGGCCTTTATTATTGTTGTTATATCAATAAGTTCTTATTGGCTGTGAACTTTGAAGAAATTTGTGAATACAAGAATACACTAATGGCTCTTTTCGACTGCCGGTTTTCTGGTAGGCCTACAGCTCGACACAGCGCAACTCGTCCGCCACATTTTGCTTTACAATTGAGCTGTGTCGAGCCTATTCGAAAAGCAAAAAGTGGCAGCCGAGTCGTACTGTGTCGAGCTGTAGGCCTACCAGAAAAACGGCAGTGGAAAAGAGGCAAAATACACAAATACACAAATAATTGACACTCAAAGTAACGTCCCTGTGCACAACCACTGTCCAGGTGCTAGTGATGTGCAGTAAGAGTAATCCAAGCAGACCTAAATGAAGGATGAATCACTGCACACTGGTATCTTTGCTGGTAGTTTATTTGGTGAACAACGCGTTTCGCTGTTGCTTCATCAGGTTCACTCTCTCACACAAATAATTGAGTTTGCTTAAATAAAACGTGACTTTTATTTCGTCCTCTCTGACAGGTGAAAAGCAGCCTTGTCTGATCTGATGGACGTGAGGAGCAGCACCGATCACGTTCCTCTCTGCCACGAGTCCCTCAACGGCTCGTGTCCAAAGTCCACCTACCCGGCCGCCTTCCGCGTTCCTCTCTACGTCTTCTTCGGCTCCTCCGTGGTGTTGACGGTCGTGGGCAACCTGCTGGTGATCGTCACCGTCGTGCACTTCAAGCAGCTCCACACCCCCACCAACTACCTCATCCTCTCCCTGGCCGTGTCGGATCTGCTGCTGGGCGGGTTCGTCATACCCCCCAGCATGGTCAGATCCGTAGAGTCCTGCTGGTACTTCGGAGAGTGGTTTTGCAAGGTGCACACCGGCACGTACGTCATGTGCTGCACCGCTTCCATTCTGAACCTCTCTCTGATCTCCATCGACCGCTACTACGCCATCGGCTATCCTCTGCAGTACAGCGTGAGGGTCACAGGCAGGGCGGCGATGGTCATGATCTGCGTCAGCTGGGGTATCTCCGCCGTGGTTGGTTTTGGGATGGTGTTTCTGGAGCTAAACATCGTGGGTATCGACGAGGAGTTTTACAACAGCGTCGCCTGCACGGGCGGCTGTGTGTTGTTACAGAGTGTCGCGTCGAGCACCGTGTCCTCGCTGTTATCCTTTTACATCCCCGGTTTGATCATGCTTTGCATTTATCTGAAAATATATCTCATCGCGCAGCAACAAGCGCGGTCTATTCACGGCAAACACGCGCAGGGAAAGCCGTCCGCTGCCGCTGCTGCCGTGAGCAAAATGGAAAGGAAGGCCACGAAGACCCTGGCTATTATAATGGGGGTCTTCCTCTCGTTCTGGCTGCCATTTTTTCTCTGCAACATCATCGATCCTCTCTCTGGCTACTCGATTCCTCCGCTATGGTTTGACATGGTCGTGTGGATTGGCTATTTCAACTCCACATGTAACCCTGTTGTGTATGCTTTGTTTTACAGCTGGTTTAGGAAAGCGTTTAGAATCATTTTACTTGGTAAAGTCTTTCAGAATGATTCATCAAAATTAAATTTGTTTACAGAGTGATTCTTTTTAACAATAAATGGGAGGCGATGCGCACACCAATGTTGTTGTTGTTTTTTTTTGTTTTTTTTAAACAGTGTACAGTACAAAAAACGTTTGGTGTATTTGTATACTGTGTAAATAGTGAGATGTATACAGTGGCTGTCCCCACCGGCACTAGCCACATCTGAGTACGCAGTTGTCACAAGGCCTTAAATTCACACACAGCCCTTTGACTCTACAGTATAAGGTGCCAGGTGGCCACCGATCCACGGCCATGTGTCCATAACAGGATAATAGTATAGGTGGTAGGCCTATGAACATTTACGCCAACAGTATGTTAAACACCCCTATACCAGAGGTGAGGAAACTTTTTCATTCAAAGGGACACTTCAATTTGTATTAAGCCCTTAGCCTTTAGTGAAGATGGTCACCTTTACAACACGGACACCACCATCACTAAGTCCCCTGAAAATATATCTTAATTGTATTGAAGATGTAATTTGATTATTTTACAAAACATGTCATGTTTCATGTGAAACAACTGCACTAAAATTACATCGGGGGCGGTATAAGACTGCCTCACAGGCCGTGAACTAAAGCATGACACAGGAGTGGATTTTCACTCCCGTCCCATCCCGGTCCCAGAAAAAAAATCCCATCCCGGACTGGAATAAAAGAAACAAATCCCATCCCGTCCACTCCTGAAAAGAATGTCTCCCAATCTTGCCCACTCCCACTCAAAATCAACCCCAATACCGTTTCGTCAAAAAAATGAGGCCTTTTTTGGTTGTTTTTTAAAGAAAAAATAAGCGTCATTCCTGCGGGACCCACGGGAATTCCTGAAAAATGTCATCCTCTACCGTGAACCACCCTGAGCCATACGGTAGGTACCCCACCCCTACAGAAAGTCTGTGCCCACTGACGGTTCTAAAAGGGGGGCCAAGGTGGGTTGTGGCCCCTGTAGAATTGCTCCTGGCTACTGTTGTGGCCCTGGTACTAAACAGCTAATGGTTTACGGATGTGTATTGAGAATAAATGAAAATATGAATATAAAATAAAATATAAATAGAATATTGATCTTTTTTAGCATGAAATGTGCGCCCAAATACATTTAGCCCCACCTCAGCTCCCCTGGCGATTTTGATCCTGAACCTCCACTGTCTAATGGATAGCGCCAGAGCCCATTTCCCAATGTCAAGTGTTCTACCCTTGGTAGTGTGTGAGAAACACCAAGTGATTGGATAATCTTTGGTGATTGCAATATGCGACTTTGCCTCCTCCACTTGCTTCTCTCCTCGTACCAGGAAGTAATATGTCATGATGACATCACTGACAACAGCATTATATTTCACTAGGCGCGATCGACTTGTCGTCAACGCATGCATGCGCATTTAGACAGCAATGCACCCTGGATGAAAATGCTGCTTGACGGTTAGATTTCCTGTCAAACTTCGAAATTTCGCTGATGTTGCGTCGACGAGGTGACATGTCACATGGTGTCAAACTATCGCGGGATGAATGCGACTGCAGTCAGATCTTGCAACCTCTGCAGTTGCTTATTCCCTTCAACGCTCGCCTGCAGACTGCCTCCGAGGTCACGTGCCCATGAACTGGTTGGTCAACAACTCACTCACGTGTGTAAATGAGTCTTGTCTCACACCCCTACACAAGTTTGCGCAGGTCCCCACTTCAGCTCCTCCTTACTTTCTGTACCCCCTCTCCTCACACGTGGTGCGTTAGTAGAGCAAACTGGTGCGAGCTCATCGTCTCGTTCATATTTGTGGCCGACTTTAAATGCGCTGTATTTAATAACACCCACATCGTGACAACAAGTTCTCGCTCATGTGCTTCGTCAACGTTGGTCGACAGCAACAGAAGTCGTATGGGGCTAATATCTTGCAAAAGCTCAATTGTAAAGTCTTTTTCTCATTTGCAATTGGGATGGTAAATGAAAAACAGTCCCTCAAAAGTTGTTGTGGCTAGGCTGACAGCTGGGAAACTTTATCGTTTTCTCCACGGAGGAGGGGCCAGGAGGCGGGACGAGGAGACAAGCGCAAGTGGAGGAGGCAAGGTCGCATATTGCAACGCACTCATTGGTTAGAGGGAGCACATACCTCCCACTGTGTGTACCAGATTATTACAAATAACCTAATACATGTTTGTACACTTAACCCATTGACGCCTAAGGCACCTGCAAAAAGGGTGCTGAATGCCTGAGTCCTTTTTAACAAAAGCTGCCCTCAGCCTATAAAAACCTAAATATCTCAGCTTCTGAAGCACATAAAAAAGTGCACTAAGTTGCATTTAAACACTAAGACCCTCATCTATCATTAGAATGTGTTCATTCATCTCAAACAAATAGAGATTTTTAATAAAGTTCTCTCAATCTCATGAGCCTGAACGTTGCGTAATGCAGCTCCAGGCGCCAGGGCCAATATTGCGCAACGCAACATCAGGCATCAATGGGTTAATCATAGGCATGCACAGATAGGGACGAGGTGGTGCCAAAGCACCTGCCCTTTTGCCCTACTGGACACAGAATGTCCTTTTTGAAAGTCTCTTTTTTGGATTGTTTTTTTTGTCACAATATACTGTGGTCAATGTTGCCATGATCATCCACAAATGCGTGAGGATGAAAAGTATGTGACAACTAGACTGCCTGTGCAGTCGCCTTCGACTGCTTAAGGTATATCCCCGAAACGCGACGCTTCCAGTCCCCCATCATTCCTACCACTCCCGTCCACCATTTCGTAAACGTATATGATACATACAGACGTGACATGACGTGCATAGGCTTAAAACCAAACGACTATTGTGAAAATGAAGCAAAAAATGGGGCAAATGGTAATACTGTTTTAATGGTTCAGTGGATATACCACATTTGGTACAGTGTAATAACTAGTGTAACAATATTTAATACAATGTGATACCAGTGTAACACCGCCATTTTTTTTTCTTACATCATGTGTTTGTGCGTAAGTGGTATTACATGGTATTGCATATTGTTACACTGGTATTACACTATATTACATGGTATTGCATACTATTACACTCGTTATTACACTGTACCTGATATTGCATATTGTTACACTGATATTACACTAGTATTACATGGTATTAAATATTGTTACATTGGTTATTACACTGTACCTAATATGGTAGATTCACTGAAATGGTGAACCATTAAAATAAGGTGTTACCGGGCAAATCAATCCACCCAGTCAGAAATTATGGGCCAAATGAAAATTCCGCCATTTTGAAAGTGTTGTCTTCCAAACTCGAATCAGTTCATGAACCTACCCTAGAGCATTCACACACAAAATCTGAGACAAATCCATCCACCCGGTCAGAAGTTATGGGCCAAACAAAAATTCGGCCATCTTGAATTCAGCCATCTTGAAAGTGTTGACCTCCAAACTCGAATCAGTTCATGAACCTACCCTAGAGCATTCACACACCAAATCTGGGACAAATCCATCCACCCGGTCAGAAGTTATGGACCAAACAAAAATTCGTCCATCTTGAATTCAGCCATCTTGAAAGTGTTGACCTCCAAACTCGAATCAGTTCATGAATCTACCCTAGAGCATTCACACACCAAATCTGGGACAAATCCATCCACCCGGTCAGAAGTTATGGACCAAACAAAAATTCGGCCATCTTGAATTCAGCCATCTTGAAAGTGTTGACCTCCAAACTCGAATCAGTTCATGAACCTGCCCTAGAGCATTCACACACCAAATCTGGGACAAATCCAAACATCCGTTCAAAAGTTATCGCGTTAACACGAAAGACCTTACGCGGCGGCGGCGGACGCGGCGGCGGCGGCGGCGCATGCAAAACCATTACATCCCCGACGCTCCGCGTTTCGGGGATATAGAGTGCATCTTAATATGCGACCTTGCCTCCTCCACTTGCCTCCTCCACTTGCTTCTCGTCATGATGACATCACTGACAACAGCATTATATTTCAATATCTTGCAAAAGCTCAATTGTAAAGTCTTTTTCTCATTTGCAATTGGGATGGTGAATGAAAAACAGTCCCTCAAAAGTTGTTGTGGCGAGGCTGACAGCTGGGCAACTTTATCGTTTTCTCCACGGAGGAGGGGCCAGGAGGCGGGACGAGGAGACAAGCACAAGTGGAGGAGGCAAGGTCACATATTGGGATGCACCCATAATAATGCCGAAATCGGAATTGCTTGAGGAAGGTCACAGACCGAAACGTCCCAAGTAAAAACTCTGCAAATGTGAACGATGTGCGGGAGCTTCTTTGTCTCTATACGTTGGTGAGCCAGTGGATCCACTCCTACGTACCTGGCAAAAGGAGGTGTGCAAGAATCCAAAAAAATAGTAATAATAATAATGGAAGTAATAATGGAATGGAATGTAATAATGGAAGTTTCACGTGCCACCTGTTCCTCCCCTCGAATACCTGCCTCTCAAAATGTCTGTGGACAGCGCTTCACCTAATATTCTATGTATGTCCGTAAACCTGACAAAGTGAATAATCCAGAATAAACCAGAACCCTAGTGGCAGACCATGTGCTTGTTTGACTGGCGGGTTGGCCTAGTGCTGTACCATAGGGAATAATCGTGACTGGGCCAGGAATCTGTCCTCCCATCACAACACTCCATCTGTGCTGTGAGTAGGTGCACTCAACTTTGTTGTTGTCGATCAATGTTGACAAAGCATGTGAGCGAGAACTTGTCGTCATGATGTGGGTGGTATTAAACACTGTGCATTTAAAGTCGAGCACAAATGTGCACGAGACGATGAGATCGCACCAGTTTGATCTACTTGCACACCACGTGTGAGGTGGGGAAGAGGAGCTGAAGTGGGGTGCAGTGCAAACTTGTGTAGGGGTGTGAGGCAGGTATGGGAGTTGCAAGGTCTGCCTGCAGTCACATTGACCCCGCAATAGTTTGACACCATGTGACATGTCACCTCGTCGGCGCAACATGACTGAAATTTGGTGAGATGGACAAGAAATCTAACCATCATGCATCATTTTCATCCAAAATGCATTGCTACATGCATGCGCATGCAGACGTTGCGGAATCTCGAATAAGTCAAGTGTTTGCACCCACAGCCCTCAGCTTCGGCCCGACAATTCATTCAATAATTCATCTACTATTATTTTTCTCACCGACATTAACGTCCGACATAAAAAGACAGCAATCAGAGATATCAACCACCACCAGCAATAATAGGGTATGTTTTTTTGGCCAGAATATCCAAGTATCTTGATAAAAAAGGCTTTGCAGCCTATGCTGCTCTTGGTACAATGGGCTTACCATTTTTTTTTTTCAAAAATAAGCTCCAGACCTGTGGTTCTCGAAAGAATTCCGTCTAATTTGTCACGCAAACCAAAATCGGATTTGCGTCCAAATTTCGATGAATTCCCTGCTGGAGCACACAGATGGCCAACTTGGCTTCTCATTGGTCTACATTCTTTTTTTTAAAGTATTTTTTGGGGGCTTTTTGGCCTTTATTATTACAGGACAGTATGAGAGTAGACAGGAAACGATTGGGTGAGAGAGATGGGGCAGGGCCGGGAAATGACCAGATTCGTCCCCATGGACATGTGTTGGAACTGTATTTTACATGTTATCCTATAGTAGAGCAAACATTATGCCTTGGTAACAAATGGACTGTGCGATTACTGGACTGTGCGAAGACTCTCTGCACCAGAACAAAGGAATGCGTCCTTGAGATAACCACAACAAAGTACATCTTTTAGATAGCGGGCCAAGGCCTGTGTGTTTGCGTGTTTGCGTGTGTGTGTGTGTGTGCGTAAACAAATCTCAACCGGGATGTGTGTGTCCCCAACCCCCCCTAGCGGTTGAGAGATCATTGTAATCAGGGAAGTCCTTTAATAAAAACTGCTTGGAGTAGGGAGGCCTGTCAGAGTGACTAGGGAAGATTGTAATGACAGTCCTCTCTACTTGCTCTCCGAGCGCTTGAAACTTAAATAACGATTCTCTGTGTCTATTCTGTTTTCAGGTGTTTCATATTACAAATGTTTAGGGGGTAAACCTAACAACATGCAAGCCCAAATGTGGGGGGGGCTCGGGCTTACGGTACATACACACCGAGATATTAGCGTTCGCTTAACGTGTCCCGGGCATCGCAAGTCTGAGAGGTTTACGGGCTGCCTTGCACACTGCATAGTCAGCGTCCACGTTCTATCCACGGGCCGTTCATTTTGAATGGAGCCCACTCATTGAAAGCGGACATCCGTGCAGGAAAATAGACTCGAGTTCTATTTTCAAGGACCATCGCGGACATGTCCGGTCAGGCCGGACATGCGCTGCGCTTACACCGTGCTTACACCGCGCTCCTGTGTGCAAGGCATGATCTGTTTACATGTATTCTAACCGTTTCGGACTGATACCGGACACGTTCAGTGGACGTTAAGTGGACGTCCATGCTTGCAGTGTGTAGGCACCGTTAGCGCGCTGCGCCACAGTGCCCCCTAATTGGTCTAGCTTCAAACACGAAAATGCTCTGCTGTACCCTGACCAAAACCAATTCTTATTCCAATTCCAATTTATTGAGCATGGTGTATACGTAAATGGTGAATGGAGATGTAATATGGAGAGAATGGAGATAAATTATTTAGTTCATTTTTTTTAGCAGAGTGAGGGACGTCCACTAGGGGAAGATCAACAGACTTTGTTCCATCAAGAGTCAATACTAAAATAGGGAAGGACTCGTTTTTATACGTAGTACAGTCTGCAGAATAATAATACTTACTTACTTACTTAGATTGGTATAAGGGTTCAAAACATTTAGGTTGTTTTTACACTGTATGTGTACACTGTACTATGAGTTGCAATTCACTATTACTTTTTTATATATAGCTTTGATGTATTGTGTCCACAATTTTCTTCGAGACGAAAAAACTAAAGTGGTGATAATGTGTGGTGCAGTGGTGATGCAGTGTTTCACTCAACATACACAAGCTATTCTCAGTATTTCCATTAAATAATACTAATAGTCATAAAAAAATAATAAAAAAACGATTGAGACAACTAAAAAGAAAAGAATTGTAAAAGTGTAATGCCACGGTGCTGAGAATTGAAACGGTCTCAGAAAGAGGGGTGACTAGTTGCTGATTGGTTCTGCATGTTAGTTTTTGGGACGGCATGGTCTGTGGCTTGCACATAAATATTGGCTCTCATGCAGAAGGCACTCCCAAACCTCCAACTTGGAATCTGAGGTGATGACCATGGACTTTTTTTTTTTAAAGACGATTTACCATGAACTATTGGCCATAAATAAGACAATATGATAATGAAATGTTTATGTGATATGATATGATATGTGACACTGTGTTATTATGCTATTATCTGTGACTGATGGGTAGTACAGTGTGTTGTGCCTTCATACAATGTTACATTCCAGAATGTGCTTTTTAAGATGGGGCCTCCGTAAAACATCAATGACAAAGTGTACCCGGAGGTAAATATCATTACGTGTCTATGTTTTTTTTTCCAGTTCAGGTATGAAAATAATTGTACTGACTTTAGATTTTTATTTATCCTCAAAACAAAAAAAATCTGGGTTAATTCATCACTTCACATCTTCCAGATCATGTGATTCCAGAATTTAATACCAAAGTGTTAAATTAACATGTTTTTTTTATTGTGTTTAAAGATGTAAGTTTAAATTGTTTCTATGATTGCCTGTAAATCAAGAAATTTTTTAAGAGGTTATATTTGCTTCTGGGTACTGTTGCACTGGTATACTGGTGATGGAAAATGGTCCAAGCTGTTATAGCCGGCCTCTCTCTCTACTCTAACTCTGTCTTTGCTTCTCTCTCTCTCTCTCTCTCTCTCTCTCTCTCTCTCTCTCTCTCTCTCTCTCTCTCTCTCTCTCTCTCTCTCTCTCTCTCTCTCTCTCTCTCTCTCTCCCTGAAGTTTTTTTTTTTATCCCTATGTGTCTTCTATACCTGAGGTTTAGTACTGCTTCTAGGCTAGTGACAATAGGCCCATAAGTGCCTTAGTTTTCGAGAAATGATTTTACTGCTAAGCCTACATTTTTACACATTTTGATTAGCACCTCCAAACCAAAAAAAACACAAAAAATGTGACCTCTCCATGTGGGAGTAATGACATAACCCATGTAGAAAATTAACAGAAACTCTGAGAGCTTTGAAATTAGGTGTGCTTGTCCCTGTGCTTGTCCCTTGTACATTCATGTCTAATTTCAAAGTTCTCAGAGTTTCTGTTCATTTTCTACATGGGTTTTTATGTCATTACTCCCATACGGAGAGCTCACATTTTTGGTGGGTTTTTTTTGTTTGTAGGTGCTTGTGTAAATGTGTAATGTTTTTAGGCTTAGCAGTAAAATCATTTTGGCTAAGAATCAATTTCATGTATGGGAGAGCTTAGAGATGAGGAAAAACATTGTTAGGTTTGGTTCTACCTCCGGTAGGGGTGTCTCAAAATTTTAGGGCCATTGTCACTAGCCTATTCTTGTTCATTCTGTTCCATTCTGTTCCAGAATGTGCTTTCAAAGATGAGGTATCCTCTTAGCCTTACTGGTAGTGTACAGTAGGCCTATATGCAAATGTTGGACAGCCTCAATTTTGTGTTCCTCAGAAATGCAAAAGATCACAGTGTTGTATATATATAAAGATGTAGGTCTACATTATATCTAGAGTATGTATGACTCCATGTAGGGTTACATGTAAGTCAACACATTTAGGAGAGAAATGACCCTAATGTTTGGATCTGGGTACAACTGAACTGAAATAATCAACTGTATTTGTATGTATTTGTCTCTCTCTCTCTCTCTCTCTCTCTCTCTCTCTCTCTCTCTCTCTCTCTCTCTCTCTCTCTCTCTCTCTCTCTCTCTCTCTCTCTCTCTCTCTCTCTCTCTCTCTGTGTTCTACCTACAATGTGTCTTCTATGCCTGAGGCGTTGTACTGCTGTGTGTTATTCATTCAAACAATTCCAGAATGTGCTTTTTTAAGATTTTTCCCTGCTTAACACTCTAACATCAGGCCCGTAGCCAGCATTGTGGTGGGGGGGGGATCTTTGTCCCTCAAAAGTGGATTTCATTTGGCTCCCTACTCCAATGTTTCCCAAATACACGAGCACACTAAAAATCTTTTAGTTTAGACATATCTTATTCATTATAAGTTTTTCGCGAGTCTGTTGTTGCTGTCCTTAATTTCTAATCTCCTTACTTTACCAGGCGAACATTTACTATTTTATTTCAAAGGGTCATTTTAGTGAAGGGGATGAAATGGCCTTCCAGTCAAAGTGGGGGGATGCAACGTAGTTGGGGGGTTCAAGTGGGGGTGGGGGACTGGAGGGGGGGGGGGGGGGAACCCCTCGAACCCCCCCTGGCTACAGGCTTGAACATAACTAATTCTACTCACCTTGTAGCCTTTAGTTTTTAGTCTCTTTCCTTAGTCTTAGTCTCTGAGGTCTTTCCTTAAGCCACTGCTATTACTCACATCTCTTATTTACCTAACATCTTTATGTACCTAATTTGCTTTTAACATCCTTTTTAAATCCTTTACTTATTTTTTCTTTATCACTGTGTTGGACATTGTTGCCAGTGTTGCAACTGTACACTGCGCCTAGATGTCTTGCTTATTATCCAATTTGCCTTGTTACCTTCCTATTATTTAATGTTGCTTCTATTACCTTGTGTTTGACAATGTTGTCAGTGTTGCAACAACTGTACACTGCACCTTGAGGTCTTTTGTTTACTTTTTTTGCTACTTTTTAATGCATTGTCCACTTCATTACTCTTTGAAGGACAATGCTATAAGTGTTGCAACTGTACACTGTGCCTTACCCTGTTCTTGTTTAAATTGCTCCTTGTAAGTCGCTTTGAACAAAGGCATCTGCTAAATACTAATGTAATGTAAAAGATGAGGCATCCACTAATGCCTCTTTTTTCCACTGCCGGTTTTCTGGTAGGCCTACAGCTGAGCTGTGTCATGCCCAATTGAAAAGCAAAAAGTGGCGGCCGAGTCACTCTGTGTCGAGCTGTAGGCCTACCAGAAAAACAGGCAGTGGAAAAAGAGGCATAAGTGGATGCCTCATCTTAACCCTATTCAGACTGGGGGTTTTGGCATTCCTGGGCCTGGGGCCTGGGGCCTGGGGCCTGGGCCAGCTTTCAGCAGCTCTCTTTTCTCTTTGCCCCCCCCCCTCCCCCACACACCAAACACACACAGACACACACCACGCAGGTTGCTCAAGATGAACATCTCCCAGCTGTCCGCAGACCTGCAGTTCTGCTACGAGGGCCTCAACGGCTCCTGCGCCCGCCTCACCTACCCGCTTGCCATGCGCTTGCCCTTCTACCTCTTCTTCCTGTCCACCATCCTGCTCATCGCCGGCGGCAACCTCCTGGTGATGTGCACCATCGCGCTCTTCCCCAAGCTGCGCACGCCCACCAACATGCTGATGGTCTCCATGGCGCTGGCGGACCTGCTGCTGGGGCTGCTGGTCATGCCGCCGGCCATGGTCAAGTTCCTGGAGCGCTGCTGGTACTTTGGCGACGCCCTGTGCCAGGTAGGGGGCAGTGTTGGGCAAGTTGCTCAAAACACTGTAATACCTTACTGATTACATGTACTGATGCCCTCTTTGCCAGGTAGGGGGCAGTGTTGGGCAAGTTGCTCAAAACACTGTAATACCTTACTGATTACATGTACTGACGCCCTCTTTGCCAGGTGGAGGCAGTGTTGGGCAAGTTGCTCAAAACACTGTAATACCTTACTGATTACATGTACTGACGCCCTCTTACCAGGTGGGGCAGTGGTGAGCAAGTTGCTCAAAACACTGTACCTTACTGATGTACTGTTGCCCTGTGCTAGATGGGGGCAGTGGTGGGCAAGTTGCTCAAAACACTGTAATACCTTACTGATTACATGTACTGACGCCCTCTTGCCTGATGGGGGCAGTGGTGGGCAAGTTGCTCAAAACACTGTAATACCTTACTGATTATTACATGTACTGATGCCCTCTTTCCAGGTGGGGCAGTGGTGGGCAAGTTGCTCAAAACAATGTAATACCTTACTGATGTACTGTTGCCCTGTGCTAGATGGAGGCAGTGTTGAGCAAGTTGCTCAAAACACTGTAATACCTTACTGATTACATGTACTGATGCCCTCTTGCCAGGTAGGGGGCAGTGTTGGGCAAGTTGCTCAAAACACTGTAATGCCTTACTGATTGCTTTACATGTACTGTCTTTTCAAAATAATCCAAGTAATGCATTGCAGTGATTAATTACTTTTGTAATGCGTTATTCCTAACACTGGATAAAAAAATATTATTATTATTATTATTATTATTATTATTATTATTATTATTATTATTATTATTTATTTACCTGGTCATTTGCTTGTCCTGCTCCCAGGCCAGATGTTTGGATCAGACTTGTACGAAATTCCGAATTTAAATTCACAGTAATGGATTGAAATTCACAGTAATGCTATGATATGAACACTAGGCGGCGGTGTTCTATGTACTCTCAATGGGTGGTGTAGATTAAATTCAAAGAAATTCAAGGTAATGACAAAATGGGAACATTAGATGGTGCTGTATACTTATCAGTATTTGTCTAGTCCCGGCAACTGTTGGGCTGCTTCCACCACCACCTAGTGTTCGTATAGTGGCATTACTTTGAATTTCAGTATTCAGAATTTCGTACGTACAAGCCTGGTTTGGATGTGCGGACGGACAGTCAATAAGTAACCTACTCTTTTTTTATTTTACACTGTGCCAGCTGCACACCTGCGTGGACATCACGCTGTGCAACGCCTCCGTGCTCCACCTCACCTGCATCTCCATCGACCGCTTCTACGCCGTGAATCGGCCGCTGCAGTACGGGAAGAACATGACCCGGCGCGTGGCGCTCGCCATGCTCTCCCTCAGCTGGGCTATGTCGGCGGCCTTTGGCGCCGCGGTGATCTACTCCCCTCCCGAGGCCAAGGCGGCGGCGGGGGCCACGTCTACCGGAGTCGGCGCGGCCGCGGCGGCTGAGGAGGAGCATCACGACGACGGCGACGACGCAGACGCTGGCCACACCCGCTGCGTTGGAGAGTGTTCGGGGCTGCACGAGAAAGAGGCGGGCGTGTCCTACTTTTTCATCTTCTACTTTGTCCCCCTGACCGTCATGGTCACCCTTTACCTGAGAATCTTCGCCATCGCCATCAGACAAGCTCAAACCATCCAAGTCTCCACCACCACCAAGCAGTCCAGCAAGGGGGGCAGCAAAGGCAAAGGCAAGACGCAGCAGATGTCCTGGGTGGATTACAAGGCCACGAAGACGCTCGGGGCCGTCATCGGCGTGTTCCTGTGCTGCTGGACGCCATTTTTCCTGTGTAACATCATCGACCCCGTGGTGGACCACTCCATTCCCGAGATGCTGTACCAGATTCTGATGTGGGTCGCCTACCTGAACTCTTTGTTCAACCCCATCATCTATGCGCTGTCGTATTCCTGGTTTAGAAAAACGGCTGTGATTCTATTGAAAATACGCTTTTGAGTTTGTTAATGTGTCAGTTAATGTGTGTACCATGTTGTGCTTGGCTGCTTGACTGTTTAGTGAATGCATGAGATGGATGGAAGAATATAGGCTACACCAATTTTAAATATGATTGATAGTTTTCAAAAATGAATGATTGGACTGAATGAGTGTATAGGCTGTTTTTATGATAATATTGTTTTATTGTTATTGCTGCTATTGTATTGTTTTAAAAGCCCTTCTAGGGACGGGCATTGGACATTAGCTTCTGGCTATAAATGCTATGATGCTTGCTGTTTGGTTGTTATGCAACCTACATGTTATGTATCTGTCCCTATATCAAATAAACTAAACTAAACTTAACTAAACTAAACTGTATTCTGTCCTGTGCAATACGCCTCCTTTCTACGTTACAGGTGCTATGTGCCCACCTACCGGCAGTGTCCAGCAGTACCCTTTTTTACCACTCGTAGACAAAATGGCTACTAGATGTTAATCTTACCAGCCATACACATACTAACTAATGGGTCAGTAATGTGTCTTATTTTCTCTCGCTGACCCATGGGCACCGGAAGAGGTGCGACAGGCAGCAATGCCCAGCAGGTACTAACAGCTACCTGTACAACCCTGCCCTGTGCAATACGCTTCCTTTCTATGTTGCAGGTGCTGTGTGTTAGCTACCTTGCCTGGCTCTCGCCCGACCTGTAGTCAGGGTTGGTGTTAATTTGGAACCCTGCCAAATGGGTAGAGATAATTTAGCCTAACATCACAATTAGCTGACCCCAGCCCCCCGCCCCCCACCCCCAAAACGACTTACAGTTACTCAGACACAAACACTGGAAAAAAGACCAGAAGTGGCCAAAACCTTGTCTCGAAACACACGTTAAGAATGAACTGTAATAAGGATTGGTATGAGTAAGATCACAATGATACCCAAAATATAATTACAATTTAACATAATATAGCCATCATTATAGATGACCCTATACCAGGGGTGGGGAACCTTGTTCATTCGAGGGGCCACTTCAAATTGCTCTAAGGGCCGTTAAAGTCCTCCAAGGGCCGTACTATGAACACAAACCAGGATTTCCCCCTGCACCTTAGGCCTATATCGAAGGCAGCCACCTTTAAAACAGACCCCACCTTCTCTAGGTCCCCTGAATATAGCTTAGTTGTATTGCAAATGGAATTTCTAAGATTCCTTTACAAAATATGTCATATTTCATGTGAAGCTTCTTAACATTAAAATTATCCCGGGGGCCGGATAAAATGGCCTCAAGGGCCGCAAACGACCCTCGAGACATAGGTTCCCCACCCCTGCCCTATACGCATGAACGGCCATCCGGGTACATTGCTCGTGAATGTGCGTGACACCCCTTTTTCGGGGAAAACAAACTGATTGTCTCATTATAACGGACATGCTACATCGACTAGCCTAAATGAACACAGTCCATGCTTCAGCCACGGCTGTTTGGCTATATTACTTGAACAGCCGGTAACACAACACGTTTTCAGCATGTTGAGCGTGAACAAGTTAAGTCTACTAGGTCCATGTCTTTCGTTTATTCTTTCTTTCCCAACACCACCAATTGACTTGCATTGGCTTTCCCCCCAAAAAAGGGCGTAACGCACATGGCACACGTGACGCCAATCATGTGTATACCTAGATGACCTTTGACCCCAGTCATCGAAATAAACAGCCCGCGCCACAGACACACCTGAGCCACAGGGAGGTCATTAGATGTGTGTTGTTTTGTTTATTGCCAAACAGCTATTCTCCGTTTACTCTGATGTGATAGTAAACCACAAACACCTCAACGAGCAACACCTTGCTGGCCCAATTACAGGTGTGAAGATGGAAGATGATCGTGATAATCCCCTCGGAGCAATTAGTAGCTGAGCGTCTGTGTGGCGAAGGGAAGGAGTTTTGCCCCCGTCTGGCTTTGAGCCCGGGCATCCGGTGTAGCCCAGTGTTTCTCAACCGGGGTGCCTCGGAAACGTGGCTGGCGCTATGTGAAATTGACCTAAATAAATGATGTAATATAATCATTGACAGTAAATACAACTTCTATTTAATCTCAATGAATATAATACATATTTGTCTAAATTAATAAATAAATGCTTAGTCAGAGGAATCTCTCATCTACCATTTACACACAATAAAGTAGCCTAAATTTAGGTAGTCCCAGTATGGCCTACACCTGTCAGAGATAGGTTAAAGCTGCAACTTCGAACGTAGGTTGTGTGACGTCTCCAAATGCGTTACTTTTCTAAGCTTGTGTGGTATCGGATGCGATGCCATGTTATGTCTTGTTGGTTTGGGGTGCCTTGAGATTTTTCATGAATTGAAAGGGTGCCTCGCCTAAAAAAGGTTGAGAAACACTGGTGTAGCCTACCAAACACAGGACCATGACAGCGACAGGCAGCAAAGAGTTGGGGTCATTGGGGTCATTGGGGTCGTTGGGGTCATTGGTCGGGGAGCAGCCACAGCTCGTAGTGATGGTGCACTTTTACTTTTACCAGTAAGAACAAAACTACCAAAAACCCACTGCTAGATTTATGGCACCCAAAGTGTGCACCCCACAAAGTAACATTTTGTCCATACTACCTTACAGGGCTTGACACTGGCACCTGCCAGCCAGCCAAATGCTAATAAAGCTTGGCTTTGGCTGGTAATATTTTCAGTGTCACTAGCCTCTTTGGCAGGTACCTTTCTCCTTGGTACTATATGACGTATCAGAGTAGACTATATTCTGTTGTTTGCCCCTTGTGTATCCATTGTTTGTGTTTAACTTCAAGAAAAAGTCCACATTTCTCTTTGATTTATTTCCCTGTAAAACACTATGCATGTATCTTCTTGTGTTGGCACTTCATCCTTTGAGTTTAGATACACAGTTTCATGATAAAGAATGAAAAACAATATCAGATTCGTGGCTAGTAGAATAGCTCAGTGGGTCCCAACCTATGGGTCGGGACCCAACCTATGGGTCGCCAAAGATCCATAGCGGGTCGCAAAGCCCTCTTGATGTTGAGGTGTTTAATTTTGATACCATATAACACCCCTGTTGAATAAATGACAAAGCATTTAAACTAATATATGCATAGAAGCAACAAAATGTAAGTGCTACATTTAACAGTTCTCTATTTGACCGAAGACATACTGTTGAATAAAATGATAACTAAAATGAGTTTTCGCAGGAAACGGAGTATCATGTGACTCCTTCTCGTGTGGGGGCTCGGGCAGTTGGGTCACCAAAGCTTACAATGGTAAAAATATGGGTCCCTGAAGAAAAAGGTTGGGAACCACTGGACTAGCTGAATGGGTAGTGAATAAAAAACAATATAAAATTTGTGGCTAGCAGTGTTGCCAGATTGGGCTGTTTCCCGCCCAATTGGGCTGCTTTGGATGGCCGTCTGTGGGTAAAAATGGCATTTTGCCGTAAAACCCGCCCAATTTTGCCCATTGAAATCAATAGAATTGGCCGGGATTTAGTGCTTCCAGGCGGGTTTTGAGCATTTTTTGGGCTGGAAATCATCAGCCACATCTGGCAACCCTGGTGGCTAGTAGAATAGCTGAAGGGGTAGTGACTCGGACAAAACCACTCGCCATAGTGGCCTGTGAGGGGAAAGATTAATCCAGAGAGTCAAAGAATGCGCG